>NW_009937173.1:26228-46054 GCF_000696875.1 Nestor notabilis
TTTATTTCACTCACACAGGCATGGCACTGATAACACAGCTTGTGACACCAAATTGCAGTATCACATTGTCTCATGTCCTTCTGCCCTTCCTGCAGAATATGTGCATGATAAAGCCCATTGTCAGGTCTTTATTTCACTGATTACCTGTATCAAGCCCATACTGCACATACAAATCCTACATAAAGTGTATCTCTTGAGTACTGCAACATCTCTCCCATGATATGTCCTGACCTGGAGAAATGACTCCATCACAGCTCCCTGCATGCAAACATGCACCAGACATGTACCCACTGTTTCATTTTCATCAGCTGCTCAGTATTCACTATCATTCAGTACTGATTCAGTACCAGTGTAAGTCAGTACTTGTCATTCACCTACGTGCAGGTATTCTTCTATGTCAGATTGTCTGTATTTAGCACCACACATAAATCTTTTATGAACAGTTTCTTTTAATCTTTCTGCCACCTAGTTTCAGTTCAACATACAATTCTCATTATGAGTAAGAATAGTTCTTCTTAAGCTAACCTGAAGAAGAAATAAGAGCTTCAAGAGAAGTTATAACCTAGTCCTTCTCATACCAGAGAGGAGGAAAACCCCTTCAGGTACTGTTAACAGTCGCTTCCAAGATGAAAAATATCACCATTTAATCTCTAAGCAGTATCTATTATTGATATCTATTATCAATATCTGTAGCAAGCAAAACTTAACCAAATCATTCAACAAGTAATTCAATGAGAGCAATTCATTCAACTCAAGACTCATTCAATTTCTGTGTCAACTTGCTGTAACTTCTTTTTCATACATTAAAATTTCTACATCTCTTTAAAGGATACGACTGTCCTTTGAATCAGTGCTTCATTAATCACCAGGTGCCTGTAGCTGATACACGTGAAAAGGGAAAACTGAGCGCAGAAAAACCTTTTAGAAGAGTTTTACTTGAATTTGTATTTATATATAGCTTTTTTCTTTCTGCCAATGAATTAATATTATCTGAAAAAAATGTGATTATCAAATGAGAATTTAGATCATAGAATCATAGAATGGTTATGGTTGGAAAGGACCTTAAGATCATCCAGTTTCAAGTCCGCTGCCATGGGCAGGGATGCCTCACACTACATGAGGTTGCCCAAAGCTCTGTCCAACTTGGCTTTGAATGCTGCCAGGGATGGAGCATTCACAGCTTCCTTGGCCAGCCTGTTTCAGTGCCTCACCACCCTCACTGTAAAGAACTTCTTCCTTATACCCAAGCTAAATCTCCCGTGTTTAAGTTTGAACTCGTTAACTCTTGTCCTATCACTACAGTCCCTAAGGAAGAGTCCCTCCCCAGCATCCTTCTAGGCCCCCTTCAGATACTGGAAAGGCTGCTATGAGGTCTCCACGCAGCTTTCTCTTCTCCAGGCTGAACAGCCCCAACTTTCTCAGCCTGTCTGTTATCATCCTCGTGGCCCTCCTCTGGACTTGCTCCAACAGCTCCATGTCCTTTTTATGTTGAGGACACCAGAACTGTACACAATACTCCAAGTGAGGTCTCACAAGAGCAGAGGGGCAGATCACCTCCTTCGACCTGCTGGTCACGCTTCTTTTGATTCAACCCGGATACCAATCCTACGTTGGTAATATTCCTTGTTTTCCCAAGTTCAAAAGGTCTGAAAACCAGTTTTAAATATCTTTTAAAAAAAATACATAACTCACCAGAAAGCAGGAGCTACTGATTTATATTGCTGTGGATAATGTAAGTGGGTCATTACATAATACAAATTAATATTTAGTGTAATAATGATTGAATTAATTATTACATAATGTGAAGTAAGGACAGCAGGTCAGCTAAAAAATCAACAAGTATGGCCACATCACCACTACAAGATCACCCTTGTGAACTGAAAGCTAAGAAAAGATCACAACTTAAAAGTTTTCTCTAGAAAGTTGTGCTTGAAGCCTGAGAGCCATCCATCCACATGGTGATCTGCAATACAAAACCTCAAAACCCAGCACCATCCATAGCAGACCATCTGCTCAAGTTCTTGTTAAATGTTACCTAAGAAATACGCTAAGCCTGAGGTGAACTAAATCTGGGGAAGAAAAGATGGAGGTCAATTTTCTGTGGCTCATGATGAACTTGAGTTTATGGTCAGCTAGAGCCTTCCTCAAAGTGCCTGTGGTAAAACCACACAGCCAGCTGATTTCTGGACACAAAATTAATCATTTACAAGAAAAACACCATATTGCTAAGGCCATAATGCGCTCGATTAAATTAATGTACCTGAAAACAAATGCCATAAACAGCATCCACTCTTTGTGGAAAACATGAGGCTACAGCCATGCAATACTATCTACTAAAAAGGAAAACTACACATCACAGAATATGCTTACCAAAACATAGCTCAGTCATAAAAATGGAACATAAAGTAAAATAAAACCAGCAAGGGAAGGTAAAGTCACAAACAAAAATTGTTCACAGTGAAAGTCAGATCAGTAGTGAAGAAACCCCTGTCATCTATCAAAAAGGACTAGATAACTGAGATATTACTAAACAAGGCACTACATGAAAGCACTAACAACTGATATAATTCATTAATTTAAGAAGGGTAATACTCTGACAGTGCAGATTGTAGCATATTAAAAGGCTGTATCTGCACTAATACATTTAAAAGTGTTTGGGAGTAATTTTGAGCAAGGGAACATGCTCTTCCTAACTGAGAACCGTTAGAACGCGCTCTGTCGTGCTTTTGCCCCTTGCCAACTAGCCCACACATATTTCTGCAGTGATCATATACTGGGCACCAATTCCCATCAGGTGCTTTTCATTGAGACGTCCTGTTTTAGAGACCAGGAGCTGCATAGTGCAGATGCTGGCCACTCTGTGATAGTTGGCCACCACTCGTCGCAGAGTTAAAATTTTGGGTTATTGCATAGAACAAAAGCACTGCTTGGATGGAGCATTAATGCAACATAGTCAAATACCAGCTGTCACACTGCACCATACAATTTCTCTGTTCTAACATTTTCATTTAAAAACCACAAAAAATATTAGCAAACTCTCCCATACCTGCAAAATACAGTTAACTGGCTTCATGGCAAAAATTTATAAACATGTTAGCTGTAACACTCCTAACTTTCATTTTTAATCTCAGTAACATCAAACCCTAAAAATATCTGCTGAAAAGACTACAGACATTACTTGTAGTGTGTAGTAGAGCACTGAGCAGCACAAAGATTTTCATTACCGTGGTTAATTCACAAGGTTCGAGTCATCAGTTGGTACATTTCAATTCAGGTACAATAAATACATATAAGAGAAATGGCAATGTTACCTACGTAGGATCGTTAAAAAAAATAAAAATAAATCTATAAAACAGTCTTTGCAGAAACTGAAATAAAACTTGCAGTTACATTGTTTATTATGTATTGATAACTACTATACCTTGCATGCTTATTAACTGAACATAGAATTATCAAACTCTTGGAAGTTTGAGTTATGTTTTTTTCATGTTTCCTTTGTGGCTGCTCTAAGTAGCAAATTTCAATCAAGTCTTATAGCAAACTCTTGCAGAAACTTTGACTTCACCCAAGGGATGAATGTTATCTCTGTAATAGTGCCTATACACCACCCTTATGCATTTGCTTCTACAACTTTTAAATTTATCTTTGTTTAACAAGCTGAAAAGAATTCTTTTGATCATAAATTTCTATTGAAACTAATTCCTGCATGGTGAATACTGTACTTCCTGGGACTGCACAGAATCACACAGAATGGTTGTGGTTGAAATGGCCTCTGGAGATCATCTAGTCCAAACCCCCTGCTAAAGCAGGTTCACGTTGCACAGGTTCGCATCTGGGCAGATGTTGAATATTCTGATGGAACTTTCTGTGTTTCAGTTTGTGCACATTGCCCCTTATCTTATCACTGGACACCACTGAAAAAAGCCTGGTCCCATCCTCTTGACATATGCCTTTAAGGTGTTTGTATGCATGTGTACTGAAGCATGGTTCTGAAACTGCCTATCTATCTCTGTCTTGGCTCCTTCAATGCTGTTTCCTACAACTCAGCCACCTGATGTAACAGATCATCAGGTAATGCATAATAATGCAGGTACTTACCTTGTCTCCAGAAGAAGGTCTAGGCATCCATTGCAACCTACTGCCTGTACTGAATTCTCCTTTACCAGTTCCATCTGGGTGGATCTGTCAGACATCCCAGGGGCTTTGTCTGTAGAAATGCTGGGTTTAACTCTGCAGGGAGTGTCCGCCATTATGCAGAGACCTGGAGCACTTTCCTGGGCTGCGGGGCCTACAAGCAGGATGCAGAGCCCTCCCTGCATGCCCTCCCACACCATGCCCTGATTGCTCGAGCTCCCAAGGGCCATTCAGATCTCCCACAGCTGCTCCTGGCAATGCCCAAGCCATGTCAGCATCTCTCTCTTTCTTTAGTTGCTGGCTTCTGACTGGGCTCTTGGCTCTGTCTAGGGTTTCCCTAGCTCTGTGAACACCCCTGTATGCCTTGTCTAGTGCTCAGTCACAGTACTACAAACATTCTAAAAGTAAAAATAGAAGGGGTGCATTTTTTATGTTTAGAAGGGTTTGTTGACCCTTCTTTTTTTTCCAGAGCAGATATGTAATTAAAAATCAAAACAGTAAAATGATAAGCACACACATCAGCATATACAGGATTTAGGTAGATATTACTAAAATTCAAATCCACCCAGAAACAGAAATTTTAGTGAGGCAAAATGGATCCTGGCTGAATAGCACTCTGGTCTCTGGTTTTTGTTACATGCTGAGTACCTAGTAAATTCATAAAATAGTGCTAGCTATACTGTGCTGCAGAAAAGTACTCACGAAACGTGACTAATCCAGAACGGGGAGCCCAGAGCACAACAAAGTACAGACACTAACTCCACCTGTTCCCTGAAGCGATACATTTTCTTTGCACAGATGGGATGTGTGGGACTAAGGAAAGAAAGCTGAATTACCCAGCTGAACTTGTGGAAATAAGACAGATTCCTTTTAAAGGAAGAGGACTTTTTTACCGACACCGTATGTCATGTATTGGTATCATATATTGGAGAATAAAGGGCAAGGTGCCCTCTCTGCCCAATCCAAACACTCACCTTGAACTATAAGGGTATTTTAAAAATATCTTTCTCCAAGTGCTCTTAAAATTGGCTCTTGTTATAAAGCTCCCCTGATGTGCCTACACTGTTTGCTATATAGCATATCTACAAGTGGATTAAAGTTGATGCCTGAGTATCATCAGATGCTGAGAGAATGTATACACAAGTGAGCATGGGATAGAAAAGTGGGAGACTTAAGACACTAACTTCAGAGTTGGAATGCTGCAGTCAGTTTGTTTAAAGGAGAGATGTTAGACAAGAGTCCCAAGACTACAAGAATGACCAGAAACCCAGAACAGAAACAACTAATGCTTCTCTCCTTAGGCTGAGGATTTCAGAACACTTCAGACCAACAGCCCTGTGATCATATGGTTGTAGTCCAGGCAGTAGCATGTATGGACATGTTTTTAGCGATGAATTTCAAATTGCCAGATATTATTGCTGCTTCACTTACATACCCTCTGGAGCTTTGGTCAAAGTTTGATTTTTATCACTTTTGTCTATCCTGAAGTCAGGGCTTGAGGCTGTGAGAGTAAGGTGTTTTTGTTTAGAATTGAGCAACACTACCTCAAAACACAATGTTAAATCCACTCTTTCTCTTTGAATTAAACTAGAGTCAGAAGAGTTACATTTACTTTCTGCATGTGCCAAGCAAGTGAGTAAGGAGTATGGAAGTGGGTTTGGAGCTTTTAAACAGAAGCCATGTAAATAGCTTAGCTGTTTTAACCCACTTTGGGCTGTGCCAACCCTAATAAGCAGATCTCATCCTCTCTACCTGTTCTTCCAAATTGTCTTGAATACCACTGAGCTTACAGTAACACAAGTTCCCTGTGCAGGTAGCAGGACAACTAAACTCATACTCTAACTTGCACAGGATTTGGCAATATGTAAAGACAAAGACCAGATTTCAGAGGACATGCACTGAAGCATGATGGTTAAGGTCAAAAACTTTATTTGACATGACTAATGTACGTTTTTCTTAAAACACCTGGTATTTTTTAATATTTTATTAATTATGTAACAGACCTACACTACCCTAATGTAACAAATTGTTGTGTATACATATTACACAGCTATTGAATACACATATGCAATATATATAGCGTATAATAAATATTTTTCAAGTCTTGTCTGACTTTTTTATGATGTTACTTTTTATAGAGTAACACATTGAATCTCAGTAGATTTTGTTACAGGGGTGTATATTAAATTGTAAACTAACAAAAATCAACACATGATCAATGTTTATGGAACTATAAAATACACATTCTAGTTCTAGTAAAATAGATGATGCACCATTGTGTTTTGAACTGAAGCACAAAAGCTTTCTTGTGTTGTTAAAAATCTTACACATTGTGACAATTATATGACCTTTTTAAGATAATAAAGTATGAATATTTATAATAAGAATGTGTATTTCTGTGACAGCAAGCATTCATAATCCATATTAAACTCTTTTAAACATATTAAACATTAAACTATATTAAAGCATATTAAACTATAATCCATATAAATTGCACTACCAGTTTGCACTACGTGTTTAATTTCTGTGTATGTGCTTTTGTTTAAACATAAGGGCTAAACATTGTATTCTTTCGCCATGTCATATATTTTTAAGTTTCATTTGATACAGTCTAAATAAGGCACAGCAAACGGTTATTACAAGTATGGAAAAATTAAGAATACTCATAGACATCTCCTGTGTGTTGCAGAAAAGGCAAAAGAAACTCATGCAGCAGAATGCAATTCATTGGACACACTAAGGGCTCAGAACTCTATCTAGTTCTCAGCCACACCAGAATCTAGCAACTAACTGTGGGACAGAAAAGGGACACCTTCAGCAATTCTCCACCTGCTCACAAGCATTATTCACACCTGAAATACAGTGATAAGAGTAGTGAGCAGATCAGGTTTCAGAGCAGAGTCCAAGTGCAGTGGATGCCCCAGAAAGCAAGGGTAAAAAAAAAAAAAGAATATGCCCTACACATGCTGAAAGTACAGAGAGGAGAGGAGAGAACTTACGGAAATGTTACTTTCAATTGAGGTTTTTCTGTCATTGACCTAGAAACTGTTATCCCTACTCCTGACATCATCATTAGGAATATTCCAACTCACACAGTGTGAAAATACAGATGACTGTGCATGCAGACAGGGTGATCAGACATGTCAATGTTTATCTTTTCCCCCCCCTGTTCATTATCCAAAACAACACAAAAGAAATTCCAGATTGCTTGAAAAAAAAAAAAAAAATTCAAAAAATCATAAAATAAACCCACTTGAAGTCAAAGGCATGAAAATGAACCATTTTTACCTTTCAAAACCAATTTTATTAAGGCCTGTTCTGAAGATCTGCAATCATACTACTTATGTTGGCATCTGAAAAATAAAAATAACCTGAACTATATATAGTCAAGGGGATTCTGCTTGCCATTCAAAATGTTTTAATTTAATTCATATGATCCCCAGATGAGACTTGGGTGTCATGAGCCAATCTGAGGTTGACTAAATTCCCATGTACTTACATCTACTAAGGTAAGTCAATAACAATAGAAGACAATCATGTCTGGCTGACCTGAATGAAACAACCTCTAGTGTATTTTAAATTAAAAACTTACTGGTTTCATAGACCATAATATTTATATTATTATTTGCACATGCATTAGTATTAATAACATGCATTAGTAGTTGTAATAAGACCTGCAGGTTAAGGAAATACAAATAGTGAGCAAGTCTACTAGTGTCAAGACAGTATACTTGTTTTTTCAAAAATGTAATTTACAGATAACTGCAGAATTTCACAGGAGATAAATTACACTTGAGCTTTTTTGGTCTTTCAGTCATAATCACTGTACCAAAAACTCAGTGATGTCAAGGCTGAAGCATATGATCTAGAGTACACCCATGATCCTTTTAAATCCGTTCCTGAAACACACAGGACTGAACAGTTTGTATGGCAGATAGGTCAACCTTTCAATAATGAATTCAGCTGCTTTAGTGACTGTTGAGATAGATTAGACAAGCTTTTCCCACAGGCTTAAAATCATCAAGATATGTCATTTTCCTTATCAGAATTCTGCAGATGCTTATTTCTTTCTCTGATAGCATCATTATACTCTAATGAGAAAATACTTCTATCCTCAACTGTCACCTTGTTGAATGATCCACAGCTTTCTATCTAATGCAGATTTTATGTAATGAAAAAAAATTATGCCTTTCCATAAGCATTGTGGAAGCTCTACATTTTGCATCTCAGAGCCTTTTGATTTAAAAATTTTGGTTGTTCATTCTCAAGGTGGTTTTTTATGATAATTGGGATGTTTTTCACATTTCTATCTGAAATTTTATATTAAAAATTCAGACTAGTCTCAAAAGTCTAGTCTGCTAGACTTTTGCAGTTCTACAAATTCATCTGCTGGAATGAAACCAATGAGAACTGCCAACTCCAATGCTTCAAGACTTCTATAACAAGAAAGAATTTCTTTGTATTGGTATTAGAAGTTTATTATAGATTCTTTCATTAGGTATCTTCCCTAGTCTTTCCAGCCCTCTTCAAGATAGTGGATAAAACACTGGCTTAAACTCTTATACTTAATTCTTATTAACATTAGCATACAAGAAAGTTCAGCATATCAAATTGAGGAAAAGGAAAAAAAGACTGAATAATTTTAAGGGGTTATATACTGAATAAAACTTAAGACAGTGATACCATAAACCCACTGAAAATGGATATTGGACTAGGTTTTCTGTGGAGCTCAGGTTTCAAACATTTCCTTAATTGCAAACCTGTCATGGAGACTACTGGTGCAATTATTTAAATCCTTCAAAGTAAGGCTCAACTCTAAAAAATGTCTGTGTTACAATGTCAGCTTTTTATAACACATTATAGCTTTTGGATTATAATTAAAGCCCTGCTTGCTTGTTTCAATAATGATGATTATAATTACCAAGTTTTATTAATAACAATACTTGCAGGGTCTTATGAGTAATAAAGTATGTTACACTATATTACTTTTTTTGCAGCAGTAATAAACGACTTAAAATCAGTAATTAATGCCTTGATCAACAACTAAGAACTGGTATAAAAATTTCATCACAGTAGACAATATGAAGAAAATAGGACAACAACAATGTTAGATAGGTTTTACCATTTTTAGTGAAGATGATAGAACAGAAAGTAAAGGGAGCTCTTGGAGCCTTAGTCTACCTATGACAGAAAAATATGCTTCAAGACTGGGACTCATGGGCACTACAGCAATCGTAAAATAAAAAAAATTAAAACCACAAAATATGACAGGAATTACTTTGCCAATGGCACTTATTTAACCAAGTTCCAGAATCTTCATTTCCTATTTTCAAAGAGAGAAGCATGATTTTAATGGGAGTTTCCAAGATATCTTGTCTCAGGTTATGAATTTGACTTTGATACATGAGGGCTACTTATGATCAAAGCCCTCTCTGCAAATTACAGTACCCATCTTGTATCAGAAACTTGACAGGCAGCAGACATTCTCTGTCCGGGAAACTGCAACAGAAGAGTCAAGAGCTTTCAGCACTTAACAGCTCTTCAGGACAGGAATAATGTTTCCTACCAGCATGGCCATTGACTCTGGAAGTCTATTTACTGAGGAGCTCATGATAGGTAACCGGATAAATTTCAGTAGCAGAGCAGCAATGGGGACACATTCTCTTTTATTCCCTTTTTTTATTTTTTTTTAAAAGTGGTGCGTTTCTTTGCAGAATGGAGTCTGAAAGGACTACCAGGAGCAAAACAAGACCATAAGACCAAGAAAGCCAGAAGACCACTCAACAAACTGGGTGCAAAGACTGAGGTGTAGTAAGATGAGCCTGGTTTACCTTTTACTAATGGTAAAGTCTGACATTCAAAGAGCTGGATTTCAAGGTGCTTGAAAGACAACATCTGTAGACAAAGACAGTTCCAAGTACCTCTAAGAAGCAGAGCTGCAGTTTCTATTCAGCATTCCTAATTCAATACAAAAAAAACCCCCAATATCATAAAGTGCTTCTTAATATAATATTGTGTTGCTAAGTCTGTGTGCTCTGCTTTGTTTTTTTAACAGAGGTTTTCAAAAATGCAAGTAGTTCAGAGATGTGAAGATAAAAGATAAAAATACAAATATTAGGAGAATACTAGCACTGATTCCAGTGACAAAGTAATTCACTTGTGAAATGCCTTTGCCTACAATGTCTGTCAAACATGTCAACCCACAAAGGGGTCAGCTTAAAAGGCTGATCAGAAATAGTTATGATGAAAGCACAAAAAAGACATGAGGCACTTGGTAGGTGAACTGTGATCACACCAGCTCTGTGAAAATGTTATGAGCAGAAGTGGTCCTCATAATTTTGATACACATTTTACTGTTTTATTCTAGTGTTCATTTTAAATTAGATAATTACATTATCATATCAATGAAAAGCTACATACTGCTAGACGAAAGCTTAATCTTATCTTTCAGATTTACTTTTCACTTGGCCCTATTTTAATATTTACAGCTTGGAGGTTATACAGAAAAAAATCTGTGATGCAGCCATGGTTGTGTATACATAAAAGTAATATAAAGAGAAATTTATGTCAGAGCTGCTTCTCAGTTTCCCACAGCCTGATCATCCATAGCATCATCTGCATCTCTCAATAGTAAACTTGCTATTATTCATCCTCACCCTAATTCCATTACTACAAAACCCATTTTGCTTTTATTTCTGCAACATCCCCTCTTCCCCTCCCCTCATTTCTGACATTGATTAGTAGAGGACTATCTGAACATGTGGGCTTATTTAAGTGTGGGGTTTATGTCTAAAAATATAGCAACTACTTAATTACGTACTTTTAGTAATCACTGATACAGAGAATTTATTCAAAATTACATATAAAAGAATAAAGGAATACCACCAAAATTACTTTCACAGGCTTTTCCTTTTTTTTTTTTTTAATTCAATAGAAAATTATGAGGAGGCATACAACCAGAATTACTTGAAGGTAGATAAAGTATTACACTTCACTTAATTTAGCCTTTTCTTCAAATTCAATATTAGAGCAATAATAAAATAATTAAAACTATCTGAAAAGGATTTAGCTTCGATGTCTGTACTCTGTACTGCAACAGTAGAGAAGTTTACCTGGGAAAGATATTTGCAACTAGCACGTCCCAGAGATGCCTGTATCCTAGTTAGCCAAAGAAGCTACACTGCAAGTACAAAAGAACATTGCTACAAACAAGAACATTGCAAGTTCTTCCCAAGGACCTTTTAGCTCTTCATTCTTCATGGTGTTCACTTTCAGTCTCTTTCCAAAGCTCAACAGTTGCAAGACTCTGCCACACACTAAGGACTTGAAAGAAAAGCCTTATCTTTCCAACAAAATGAACAATCCTTTGAAGAAACTCAAGAACACCACACCTAGTTTCTGATATGCGACTGTATCACAAATACTGTAAAATATGAGCTGTAACTTAACTCATAAAAAAATAATCTGAGTAGTCTGTCTTGATGGTTTAAATAATACTTATTTCCCTCCTACACACTATATGGAAAATCTGGATAACCATATATCTGGAAAATAACACTTAAGAGACAGAGTACTACACAGAGAAGTGGATTATTGTTTCTTGCTAAATTGTTAGAGACTTGGACTGCAATTAATTTATTTGAGCTCTGTGAATAAAGGCCTATATGTTTTGGCAGGTGTGTGTGATTTCTTCCTTCTATCCCAAAAACATTGTAGTCATCACATAGTATGGTTATAGGTATGAAAGCAAGTTTGTGTTGGCACAAAACAGAATGGCAGGGAGGTTTGGAAAAATCAAATCACTGTCCTGGATGTTATGGGACTTTGGGGCATGCCTTGGACACACACAGTTTAATGATGATTTTATTTTAAAAGGAAGTGATTGATGAAGCAATGTTTTTTAACTGCTTCTACACAGTTCTGAATCAACATGAGAGAGAAGTGTTATTGCAGACACATGTCAGCAAAGAATTAGTCAATAGAAGGTGAGTACAAACTAGGATAGAAATGAAGAAGGGCCACTGATGAGTACAAGACTATGTATGTATCACACAGGCAGAAAGGTATAGGGAGCTAAACCTTCAACTTTACGTTTACATCACAAAAATCTCTGCATAAAAATTATAAAATATTATTTGCTCTTTGAGCACACAAATGATGGAAAGAGAAAAATCTTCATATATGGTATGTATTTTGGATACAAACTAAGCAAAATAAATTAAAAAGTATCATTCAAGATACCCTCTTTAATATGGTTATCAAACATTTTATTGTGATCATTTTAGAACATTTAGTAGGAATAATGAAGGTCTATCTAATATCTTTGAGGGTTAAAAATGGAAAAAAGAGAAGAGACAGACCAGCGGATGAGGCATAAATTTCAACACTGAGGATGAGGAGAAAGACTTAATGGAGGAGCCCCCACTGACCTTTGAAATGCTCTTGCTGTACAGTCCAAACCAATGCAAATAGTTATCTTGTTTGGACAGTACGTGTTTGTGGAATCAGCAGCGTGGAGTTTAAATATATCTCATACATATCATACACAAGAGGAGAATGACCTTGCTTGAATTTCTGTCACTCAACTATATTCTGAAAAGTCTCAGGATAAGTTGTAATTACCAATGACTTTGATGGATAATATCTGTCAATGAAGCAGGCTTCATCAAATCAAGTATTTAATATGTCTGCATGGAAAAAGCTTATGACTCCTAATGATGTCTTTGTTTAACTGTTTTTTTTAAGATACAAAGGCAAGGTAAGTACTACAATGAACACAGCATATCTGTCCAAAGTAGGATGAAAGTATTAGCTGAAGAACACAACAGAGATTTCAATGGCTCCATCACATGATAAGGAATGAAGTGACAGGCAGTAGTGAGCATGTTTGGTTACAGAAGGAGAAGGTTGTACACACTATGTGGGTAGCAGGAGAAATAATTCAGTGTCTTTTAATGAGCTTTTAAACCTCATATTTCAAACTTGCAAACCCCGAGCTTTTTAATCTCCTAACTGCAATGAATGAACTGAATGCAAAATGAGTTTAATTTTTCATAAGCATTTAATTTAAAAACCTTTCTTCATATGCTTATGTTCCTATTCAAAATAACAATCATTTATGCATAAGTTGTCAATTATATTCCTTCATTACTGTGTTTAAAAAATGTCACAATTCTATTGTCTAGAATGGTTGGTAGCAGGAAAGCACAAGCTTATACTTCAGACCCTGGCAAAAACTAGCTTTGTAGCTTCTCTGCTGAAGAATCAATAGAAGGAGTGGTAGAAGCCACAGAGGTTTGATCTAGCAAGTTGCCACAGTTATGCCTCACATCAGCCTTTGTAGTATGTATTACTTCATCAGACTTACAGAATGAGTGGAAGAAGATTTTTTCCTTAACAAATCTCCATGCAAAATTCTAAAGAAAATCATGCTTATTCACACACTGTAATTAAGATATTTTGCCATTCTGAGTCTTGATTTTTACTAATTCAAGGGTTTACTAACTCAAGACGTTTGACAGGATCTAATTATTAAAAAAAAAAGGAAAAATAAATCTGTAAAAGTCTTTAAAAAAAGCAGAGGAAAACCAGAGAAGCTTAGAATCCAAATCAGCTTTGTGTGTGCAATTAAACACTGTTAGCAATAAAGTTTTAACTCAAAATTCAAAGTGAACTGATTTGTTATAATAGAAAAAGAAAAACAAGATAAAGCATCATTAAAAATTACAAACATTTGCTTAGAATTAGTAAAATACATGCATTTGTATTTCTAAACACAAACAAAGCCTGGAAACATTATCTAACCTGATGACCCTGATACAACCCACTTTATAAAGATACAATATCAGGCAGTATCAAAACATACCTAAATACATTACACCTGCAGCTCTTCTCAAACAGACTGACCACAAAAGTTCTTGATCTGTCTGCAGAAATTGTCAGCAAAAGCTGATGTCTCCTGAGGTAAATACCTCCTCAAATAACAAACAAAACAAAGCCCATGAACTGAACTGAGACCAACCTAATTTCAAAGGTATTCATGACCCATTGGAATGACAAAAAAGCTTTGATCACAAATCATGGTGACCTCATTTACACTGGTTATGCAAAGGTAATAGATTATAGATCCCATTACCATTCTCTTGAGCTGTACGATTTCCCAAATACACAAATTATATAGTAAACTAAATCTTTTTCTAAATTGTGCCAAGATCTGGCTTCAGTTTTATTTGTTTCACTTTCAAGCCACTGAGAAAGCCAAGACTAATCATAGAAGCATAGAGTAGTTAGGGTTGGAAAGGACCTTAAGATCATCTAGTTCCAACCCACCTGCCATGTGCAGGGACACCTCACCCTAGACCATGTCGCCCAAGGCTCTGTCCAACCTGAACTGGAGTAGAGAGATTAATTTCTTACATTGAATTAGATTCACCTTGTGCTTTGAACGCCTGCAGATGAAGATAAAAGTCATGAATACTGGTTAATCCGGATCATTAAAAATATTTTTTTTATTTGCTTAGGTGTTTTTTCCATCTATCTTTTTTACTTCCAGGAACTTACGTAGTCTAAAATCTAGTCTTTAAGCAATACAGGCTTAACACCTGCTCATCTTAGATTCACAGATTGGCTGAGGTGGGGAGTGACCTCTGGAGGTCATCTTGGTCCAACCCTCCTGCTCAAGCAGGGCCACCTCAAGCAGGCTGTCCAGCACCATATCCAAATGGCTTTTCATTATCTCCAGGGGTAGAGATTTCACAGTCTCCCTGGGAGGCCTGTGCAAGTGCTCAGTGCTTTGGAACAGTGGTGCAGTTTTCTTTTAAAGACTCAAATTTTTTCATACTTATGGTAATTTTTGCTTAAGTTGCCTGCCAGAACCTGAGTTAATGCCCTCTGTCCCATCATTATTGATTTTGAAAGCAAAAATTCCTTTCATTTTATCTTTTAGAAAAACTCTATAACCTGTTAACAAATTGTGTTAATTAACACAATATGTCAAATATGAAAAACTTCCTTCACATTTAGAAAGAAAATATTCCGGCTCATTTTACAAAGCTCATTTACAAAAAGTTTGTAGTTTTCAGGGCTGAAAAGTAATGCAGAAAAAGAGAATCTGTCTTAAACTGTCAACTGCAAACTAAAGCAACATTACTACATTGCCTAATGATTAATGAAGTATTAATGAAGTAATTGAAAATTAGCAGTCTAACATAATTTATATTCACAATAGACCTGATATTGCAATGCAAAAGGCACCAATTTGGCCTGATTTTTGACCTATGCAAAATTAATGTCTTCCAAAGACTTACAGTAAGCTGACAGAAACAATGGAAAGAAGCAATTTTTACCTCTTCTTTGGAAAAGGAAACATTCTCAACTTCTCTCAACTAAGAAACAAGGCCATCCAGTAAACATTTGAAGATAACTTAAGTGATTGTGATGTCTAGGCAGGAAACATATTATTTAGGCTATTGAAGCAAGTCAATAACGATAATTATCCATCATGGTTAAAGCCTCATCAATAGCAACTAGATTTTTATGAAAATATATTAAGTACCTATCTTTTTATAAAATAAGGTTCTACAAGTTCATAAAATCTAACATTTGAAATGTATTAACCTTATAAAGTATGGCTTCAGATACAGCTAATTAAAACTAACACCTTCAACACTTAAGCTTGAGGGGAAGGGGTGAGAAGAGAGAAGGTGCCCCAACTCCCACACACCTTTTCATAGCAAGCAGTCTTGCTTCCAGGTGATGGTACTATGGATTTACCAACACACTGTTTAAACTCATCAGGTAAAACTCAAGGGAATGAGCATTCCTAAATGAAGAAGAAATTAAGAAGATCCACCCTCTGAATCCTGTATTTCAAGGAAATCTTAAGGAACCATATTTGTTAAGTTTGAAATCTGCAGATTAGATGTAATGTTCTCAAAGCCCTCAGTACATTTAAAGACAATAAATATTTATTGATGAACACTGAATTTTGCTAGAACTTACCCCTGAAACTATACAAGGAAAAGAGACAGTTGCCTCCTCTGGGAAATCATAAATACAGGCAGATGTTATTTCCCATTTTAAACTATTTTGAGAATCCCATAGCGTTAACATTCCAAATAATCAATTTCAAGAGTGCATTTCTACTCCTAAATCAAATGAGAAAAATAGACATCTTATCTCTATCAAATTAAAATTCATGCTGAAAGAGCTACACCTTATAGCTCTCTCTCTGTCATACAAATAAATTTACAGCCTCATCTGCAATCAAATAAGCCATGAGGCAATAAGGTACTATCCACACATTTGAATATATACCTAGTATTAATGGTTCCTAACTGCTGCAGAGACAAGGGCAGGACCAGTGGGACTGACGATAAATTTCATCAAGTTAAAATAATTTCACTTCTATCTTTTCCTTTCCATGTCTACTGTGGCCTTTCTTAGGAGGCAACTTTATTCTGGGACTTGAAACACGTTCTTTAGTACTGTCTGGAATGCAAATGATCTTCAATGCTTAATGACTAATTGTGAATCAGATCTTGTAACATGGAGAAAAGGGGATTAATTCAAAATACCTCCCAAATCTAATCTTCATCAATAGATGAAGACTCCACAAGGTCATCTGCCTCTCTGCTTATCTGTACTTCATCCTGCTTTCACGGCCTTGTTTCCAAAATACCACGCCTATCCTAGTGCAACCATCAGCAGATCAAACTGTACACATTCTCTTCTCACTCCTAACTTCTCTTTGTTCTGCTGCTTTTCCTTTGTAAATCCAGTCCTAACTTCTTTCTCCCATACCCATCTCCTAATCTGACTGGATTCTATGCTCATTTTTCTCCATTCTTTTTCCCATGTCACTTATAACACAGACTTTGTGTGCCACATTTTCAACTGTAAGCTTCCCTCAGCACACACCATACCATTTTTATCAATCTTTCCCACTTACTAGTGCTCAGGATTCTGCTCTGATGCTCCATGGAATGGAGGTTAATGATGCTAAGTGACAGAAAGATCTTTGAAGATCTAGCTATGTATGAAGAAGTGAAACATTTTTGTTGGTAATGCAAACAGTGGTATTATTAATAGTCTTAAAACTTGTCGAAATTTGGGCCTATAAAGCAGACAATAAGCATGGATTTGATTAAATCCTCTTCTCCATGTAATTTCACCTTCCTGCTTCAAAGTAGGACAAAAAGACTATTTAAAGTAAAATAATGTGTATAAATAAACAAAACACGTTTTCCTTATTTGAGGATTTTGAAATAAGTATTCTGCCTAAAATCTCCCTCCAAATATATAATTTGATGCAGTTGTCTCACATTAGGAATTCCAACCATTACGCCAATAGTGTCATAAACCACTTAAACCTGGAAATTATACTGAGAAATACTGAACAAACTTAATAGATATTTCATCAGTTCCACTTACAGTAATTGAGTGCAAAATTCTACCATGTATTAGAGTATAAACTGTTTGAGGTAAATCATGGAAGTCCCTAAATTGCTCTATTACAATATTAATTGTTAAAGCTCACAGAAGGAACCTCCTGTCAAAAATATTAAAAATCAATTAGACATTTAAAAGTATTTGGCACAAGAACTGCAATTATTTTTACAAAGCAGCACACACTTATGCCATACAAATCACTTGCAATTATCATTTCTTCACTTAACTTATTTTCTGGTTTTAATGACAGGGAAGATTATATAGAAAGTCTCCTTTTTTTAATGTAGCATTTCAAAATTTGAAGTTTATATAAAATAATGTATAATTTCTCTTTAAACAAACCTATTGCAAAATGTACCTCTATTTTCAGACATGTCTACAAATTTATGCATATATACCTGACCACAACATTTTCATAATGTGTATGGAAAATCAGGTGTCTAGGAAAGGAGTTTACTACAACCAGCACACTGAGCACAGGACATCTATGCTAATCACTAGAAAGGGCTGACAAGAAAGCTGAGTCCATTCCCTTCCACAGGCTCCAGCAGCTCACATTTGTAACTGAAACTTTCTGAAACACAGTTGTGAGCTTCCTTCTGAAAACTAAGTAGTATCAATTCTTTCAAAACAGGTTTGAAAGTTGCTGTTTTACCTGGTCACTCACTGGTTACAACATGCACATGAGATGAGAGAAAGCACAGGTTCAAAACCCGTTCAACTATATGGCATCTGAATACTTGCTTTCCGCTTTCAGAAGAGTGCCACAGTTAGCTGTGGTAACAGACTCTGCACTTCTAGCATGCCTCCCTGGCACTGCAAGGGACCCTGAGATACCCCCTGGATCACAGCAATCACATAGGAATTGCCATAGCTCCATGATTAAGGTGTTCACTCAGGAAAAGGGAACATCAAGTTCAAGTCCCTGCTCTAGTGAATGCTTCATTTCGAATACTGACTTGCTCACTGTCAGAATCAGAAAGCCTGATTTCCCATCCCAGAGGGCTGCCCTAATCATATACATTGTTTTCAGAAATAAGGCCAACGACTCACAGGTTCCTTGCAGCTCAGCTCACTGGTCACATTTTGCAAGCCATGCAAATGCTGAGAAGCAGCAAATTATCATCTTATACAGCTATGGAATCTGAAACTAAAAATCCAAAGGAGTTTTCTTCTCAGTACTTGACAGGTGAGGTATGAATACATTGACATTTAAATGCTTGATTTAGATGCCAGCAGGGACATTTAGGCACCAGCATCCCTCTTGTAAATTTGTCTTTCAAACACTTTGAGATTTACAGACAAACAATACTTGCAATAATGAATTTGGAGAGTTTAATAATAATGTCATCAACTAATCTGTTTAAATTATTTGAGTTTCTCCAGCTAACCTGAATTAAAATGTTGCTATTAACTTTAGAAGAAACAGGATTAGACCTACTTTCCATTGATAAACCAAAAAGAACACTTAAAAATCTGGTAAAGATTACTAAGAGCCATAAATGTTCCTGTGACATCATTCAGAAAATTGGAGTACTTTAAAGAAAGGAAAAAAATAATAAGCTGAGTCTATCATGTCTTATACTGCTTGCATAAAATAAACATAAATACAATTTGACAAAGTATAAGGAAGTGCTTTTTGTCACAGGTAAGATTTACTGGCTTCCAATTCAGCTTGGCGCTGTATAATTCATAATGTAAAACAACACCACAAGCAGGTAAGCTTTACATGTAGAAAACAACAACAAAAAAACCCAAAACCAACCGAATGTCAAACCAACACATTTCAAAGAAGAAAAGGAACCCAGAAGAAGTCAACATCCAAGATGTTCTGGCCGAGTTCAGGACAATTTCTGCTTGAGTCAGTGGGCAAACTGCAAAGGTACTGACTTGGCAACTTCTAATGCTTACTGCTAACGCTCTGCATGCAGGTATGTAATAGAATTGCTTTACTAATGACCTCCATTATGTTCTTCATAGATTTTTACAAACAACTAGGCTCCCACTGCATTAAAGTGATCTACTTTTTGGTCTGATACGGGTGGGTGGGTTTTAAAAGTAACAAGGTAACTAAAGCCTTCTTGTTCTTACAAGAGCACTGTGGCATCCACAGGCTGAGATATAGTCATTTTCACCTACAGCTTCCCTAAGAAGAGACAACAAATAGGACTCATCTAATTTTGGAAGGCTAAACTTTTGACCATGTTAACAATTGCACTTTTCAAAGGCTTATTCTCTTTCCC
>NW_009937173.1:46085-60244 GCF_000696875.1 Nestor notabilis
TATATGCATGTTCTTATGCATTCAGGCCCTAATAAAAATCCTGTTGCTTCAAATGAGAATCTGTGTTATTGTCAAATTATTTTAAAGCAGACTTTGTATTATAAAGAAACATAGACAAACATTATCAATTACAGTGTATATCTTTGTTTTTTTTCAAAATGATTAATCAAGTCTCTCTTTCAGTACACTCCAAATCACAAAGGCTAAGAGACCGTTGTTCTCAATGATTTGATCCTACCATTAATAGATTAATTGTCCTGAAATAAAAGATAGAGAGAAAAGACAATTCATTTCTGAGCAAACAAATTGTACAGTAAACATAGAAAACCTTTCTAGTTTAAGAACACCTTAAGAGCCTGATGAGGTTATTAAAAGAAAGTGTGTTTTATCATGTAAACTATTTTGATATTACTCATAGTACAAGTAAAGCCCAACTTCATGAAACCTTCAGTTTGGATGCCATGTTTGAAACTCCAAATCCTTACAAAAAATAATCAAACAATTCTATTGATGGGGAAGTTCTTTACAAATTTGTGAGATAGTTGACTGACAAAAGCATTAAGAATAAATCTATTTCTTGATGTCCTTCAGTATATAAATTGTTATATTTCATAAAACTAAATAACTGCCTCTTCAGGATCGCGTATCTTCACTGTCACATACATATATAAGATTTTCTATGCTATAAGCATTTTCACAGACATATGTGACAATAAACAGCTTCTATTCATGTTCACAATGTGATTTTTGAAGAACAGAGACATCACTACAAGGCCTGAAAATTCCTACACATCCTTCTTACCATGGATTTTATATGAATACTGATTCACATTATATGGTACATACGATCTAGTCATACAGGTTTGAAGTTCCAAACGTAAAAACAAATCACAAGACGTAGGGATTTCATTACAGAAACCACACTCCCAATACTGGACATTCACTGACATCAAGTTACTTAATAGGCATCAGTATCTCCAGAGATCAGCACACTGAGTTACACAAGTAAATGACAACTAGGATCACTATGTGAGGCAACTATTAATAAACTATTAAAAGAAAAAAAATCCTGTAAGCATGAGATGAAATTTCCAGTAAGGGAAAATATAAGAAACTGTGTGTGAAGTGTGTGTGGTGCAAATCAGCCTTTATTTGATATGTCTAGATATCCTATATAATTACTTTTGTTATAAATTTATCACTTATTCATTATTCATATTTTTAAAGTAAATAACTATAAATGGAAAATAATCACATATGGTGCAGAAGATAAATCTTTTACGTAGATTCAAGCACAGTAATCTTAAGGAAAGCAGAGAATTTGCATGAATTTATAAGAAATAATTAAAAGTATGAAACAAACTAAAGAAATTGGACAGGACACTGAAAGGCATTTCATAACAGTGAGGTTAATTAAATCTTAATACAGTTTTCCAAAGAAAGTGATTACATTCAATTAAAATATCAAGGGAGGAAAAGAAGGAAAATGTAGTATATGTGTATATCTACATACTAGTCTTCCTCTGCTTGGGCTTCAAGGCTACATCTATACAGACTTTTGTGGAGAGACGGGGCAGACTAACTGCCCAGGCTCACAGAACTGAGCTTTTCCAGATCTTCTACTAGCTAACAACAGCTAGCAAGCATGCAGTCCACAGGACCAGTCTAGAGCTAGTCCAGAGTGAAACCCTCTGGAGCACACATAAACAAGACATTTGGTCCTCAACAGCAAACACTGCACTATCAACACTATTTGTTGATGTAAACTTAGCCACGGACAGCCACCCATCAAAGCCGAAACTAAAAAATGGCATACATCAGTTTGCATTCTGCAGTGTGCAGACATAACCAAATCATTTCCAGTTACTCTCAGGAGCAAACTCATTTGCATCTGCCTCAACTATTGGCAGAGTCTGCTCACACTGATCTGCAAAAGGTTATGTGGATTTTCTGTTGGTAGAGTTCGAGCACTTGTCTTTAAAGACTGCTGGAGCTGCAGAAGTCAGCTACCTGTAGTGGTCTTTCCCAGTTATGCTGCCTCACACCCCAGACTTCTCTGGCTGTGATGCTGTGGCATGACATGGCTCTTCAAAGAGACAGTGAACCTAAAGCACACACAGCCTCAGAGCGGTTTCAGTCACTCCATCGCGGTGCTCAAGACTGATTGGTAAGCTCAGAATTTCCACATTTCTATGTTGTGCAGTTAATGGAAACCTTTGATGGTAGCTGTGAATGTGTTCACGCTGCAAAGCACCTGAAATAAGAAGCTTATTTAAATTTTATTTTAAACTCAGCATTCATAACAATAAACTTTGCCAGAATATAAAGAACAGAATACCCTGAAAACCAGGAATTTCTCATCATTCCTATACACTCACCAGCTGCCTATCCTTCACATTACTTTACTATATTCACATCTATTTCAAAGCAGTTTGGAGGGAATCCAAAGAGCTACCAGATGCTGTTTGCTGTTCCCCAAAGAGAACCACAGATTATATCATAATAACAGACTGCAAATCAGAATTAAAAGTGATACATCATAAATCCCTTTTTAGGGTTCTATCATGTGGTTTGACATTTCTAAATATGATTCTGTATTTTTTAATATCTACTTATATTTTCTTTTGTTCTCCACAGCTGGTTTCTTTGGCTACCATCCATACTGCCTAAATTGCAGGCAGAATATTCTCCCTCACATTGACCTTTGTGGCACTGCTTGTTGAGAGCATATTTTTATTTAGATTTCCAATACTGGCATGGAAAAGTGTGCAAGGCTGCTTGCATTCACATTAGTAGAAAGTGCCAATAAGCACACAGGAGATGTGACATTAGACACATCCAAGCCTTAGCACTAGTCAAAATGAAGGTAATTAATCTCAGTCCCACCCCAAAAGAGACACTGTTTATAGAGCGTAATGAACATTTCCATCTGATCTACAGGCAGTAGTGTTTTGAGTAGGACAAATTTCCATATTCTGACCATAACAGTAGAAAATCCTTAGCAGTATGAGATCCATCCACAGATCTACTAACACCACAAAGTAATATTTGGTAATATTTTACCAGAATTTTTTTTCCATTTATTTTATCATCAATGGAGAATTACAACAGAAATATACTAAAAACCTTCCAAATTCCTATCTACTTGGAGTTTTTTCCCAAATGACACAGAGGACCAACCCCCTTGAGTGCTGAGATGATCCTCTTTCTAGTATTCGTATGACCCAAAGTGGTCTTTTCTCTCAATATGTATTTCTCATGAATAAGCTTCCTATGTAATTATAAGAAACACTGAAATCATATTCAATACCACCCTATCCATCAAAAGCATCACACAGTGCTTTTGAAGCAGACATATTTGAAAAGCATCTGGAATGACCTATGAGGCTACTAGGTCATTTTGCCTCTCCTCTGAATTAACAGAAATAATGTTCCTCATCCCAAAAGGAGAATTTCTTATTTAAAAATTTCAAGAAGACATCTCTTTTGCTTTTTGAATTGTGACACACTGGTCTCCTCAAAATATGATAAGGGTAGTCAATGCCACTTTATCATTTCTAGTTTTATTCAGTACCTCTGTTCAGGGAAGAAAAGGCACATAATTAGCAAATAACACGACTTCTGCACTTCGCACATCAGGAGGGCTGTGATGTTATGCTCCTGCCACCATTTCCCGTTCCAGCTTCTGTAAGGCTGATGTGATAATAACACACTTTCAATTCACCAACAGTAATAGGAGCACTGAATTCTTTGTACAGTAAAATCACAAATGAAACAAAGGAAAACTATGAATGTATTAAGATTAGTGAAGCCTCACGTTTAACTTAAATGTCATGTAATTTTTTCTTTTAATGTTAATACTGGAAGACAACACTTGACAATAGCTGTTCTGCCACCCACAGAGTAAATGCAAATAAATTGGACAAGTACCGAACTTTTTATAAACCAGACCTTTAAGTACCAAAGGAACTCTTGCACATTTACATTACAGCTTTCTTTCCTCTTTCTTTGCATCAGACAGTACATGGAAGACTTATTTTAATTTACATGCTAAATGCAAAGCTGACACAAACATAAAAGTGAAAAGTAAAACACAAAAATTGTTTGAAATCACTAGTGCTGTAATCCATCCCTTTTCCTGCAACTGCTAAAGCTGTAAACCACATCTCTTGCTTTCTCTTGTCCTCCCTGGCCTATCTGAATTTCTAATTTTGAATCAATTCAAGATGATAATTCCAAAATTGCTTTCCTGTATTATACTATTTTATTGCTATTTTACTTCTATTTTCTACTGCATTATACCTTATCCCCTATATTATGTCTCCACCTCTTTTGTATGAAAACTTTTTTTTTTCATATTCCAAGTTTTCCATAACATTAAATCTGTCTTCATCCAAGCCTCCAATTGACTCTTGCTGTAAAATCTCCCTAAAAGCTTACTTCTAGTGCTAGTGTTTCACAATAATTTTGTATTCTGTTTTGGGAAGACAGGATTGGGGGGGGTGTTGGTTGGGTTGTTTTGTTGTTTGGGGTTTTTCCATGCTATTATTGTCATTTTACATTGTACCACTGTATACTGCATTAAGTCAAATAGGCTCCTTCACCACAAGTATTTCCAGTATACTCATAAAAACAATATAAATAAAAATACCATTACTATTGAGAGATTTCAAAGTTATTTAGTTTGCCAATTCAAGTGAAACATACAGATTTCTCTGAAATCCATTAAACTGTCATTTCCAAACTATTAGCATGTGTTTCTTCCAAAAGGCTATGTTTCACGATTTGAACTAATGATTCATAAGTAGTTAAATGTGCCTTTTGCATAAGTTCATCATATATTGTTGAAAAACAATGAGTCAGATGTGGAGTTAAGGTAAAGGAGTAATACTGATATATAAAGAGATTAGTGACAGGGTGACACACTTGCTCTTTCTAAAAATTGTCAGCTGATCTTTGCTGAAATTTCTATAGCATGCTAGAAAAATAGGAGCACACATCCTTTATCACAAATGCAAAAATATTGTGACAGGAAAATGGCAGATCTCTAGCAAAAAATAACCCATTAGCTCCTGCTGGTTCGTTACTTTTTTCAGTCTTTTCCTTCAAATATGTTACTATGGCTGCTAGTTGTCATGACATATTATTTATGAGGCATATGTCTTTAGTTAAGCACTGTTCTTTTTATGGATTTTTTTGACAGGTTTTATTTACTGCCAGATAATATACTAGAACATTTTACTGGCATTGGTCATGTTAGGACTGTAAATTAAAGCATGGGGAACTGGAGCTTACTAACTCAAATTATAACTGTTAAAGAATAGGAAAGTTGTGATATTTGATTCATATCAAATTTATTTTCATTAGGAAAATAAAACTTTCTGTATTACAAAACATAGCTGACTATTTGTGACATTCTAAAATAATCATATCAAAATGATCCATCTGCATCAAAAAGAACATCTCATCATAAAACAATGAAGGATAGTACTAAATACATCATTATTAAACAATTTTTTGTTTCATTGCTCCCAATACTTCAAATTTAAGCTCATTTACTTACAGGACATTAAGAACTTATATTAGCCTATACATATAAAAGAGGAAAATTTCATTTAATCTCTTCTGCTTTGTTTAATTACCTACACTGAGAAGCAGAGTAATAGAAACCCAGGTGGAGTAATGTGTTAGCTGCTGACATGCAGCTGTATGCAATTATCTTGTGCCATCTGAAAATACTGCTCTACCAGCCTGAGCTAGCTTGTGAATCCCTGCTCTGTTGTGTTATGCAAACCTAAACAAACATTATTCAACAAGCTTCTCATTTTTCAGAGAATAAATAGGACATGCCATTAACACATTAAACATCTGTTAGAAATCTCTACATCAAATCAACATACCAGTAATTCATCAGTAGAGGTTCTATGTAATTACTTCACTGGTACATTACTGTGGTATCATATGAACAGCAATAGCAGTGAACATAAACTAATATTCGACGTCTAGTAAAGATAGTATAATTGCACATAGAAAACTGTGCAACCACAATGTCACTGATGATCCAGGCCAGCTTAATTAAAGGTAGGACAGGTATGCCTAACTAATATACTTGTCACACATTTTGACTGCAGTACAGACATACCCACGGCAGTCAGGAAAACCTAGGTGATATTTTAAATGTTTTCATATTTTCATGTTCCATGTTTCCTTCCTCCACTCAAAAAACTAAAAAAAACCCAACCAAACCTCAAAAAATAACTAGACTTTTCCAGCACAGTATTATTATTCCATTTACTTTTCCTTTTTTTTTTTTTTTAATTCTTTTTGAGTCAGGTGGATACAGTTAGGTCAGAATTAATTATATAGAAGAACTGAAGGGATAACAAATCTCTTCACAGTTCTAATGCAACTACTCCAATTTAGGAAACAGGTTGAGCTAGCTCAAATTCAGTCTATTTTAGGAGGTCCTACAAGGCCATAAACTGGCTCAATCTCAAGACTTTTGGAAGCTCTGTACTGCCCAAAGGTTTTCCTAGCCTGGAAACTGAACTCACTTCAGAGGCTTGCTTGCAGGGTGGGGACTGAGGGATTTCTCTGTGTGTGTGTTCAGCAAACACACACGTATCAAGCAAAAAATTACCTATAATTACATCAATTTCAAGACTTTCTAACAATATTAATGAAACCATCACGCAATTTTAAGACAAAATGAACAAAATGCCCACACTAACACTATAGTTGCTGCTAGTTACTAGGTAACAGCTGCAAAACTCCCAAGCTGAGTTCTCCCAAGCTGTAACTTGGCAGTTGCTATTTATGGGGCCTCAGGAAAGACACCTTCAAGAAGGTAATATTTATAACTGTGCTATTACCTGTTGCAGAGACTGTCTTTGAAAGACAATTCATGGGGGATGGAACACCTATCAGGCTTTATAAAGTTACTGCATCTTAGTAACACCCAGGAATTTGTAGATTGATGAGTTTTGAACATCCTCTTTCAATCTACTTCTGGTTTTCCCCATGCATTTAGCCCAACACTTGTGTAAAGCACTCTTGTGATTTCTTGATGCAAGGCTTGGTTTAATATCAGTTTAGGCCTTTTTTTGCTGCTTCTCAACAGGAAGCCTGGAACTATAGAAATAAGAGACCAAAATGGGCCATTTAGCCTAAAATTACAGAATCTCCCAAACTGCCATAACTAGGTCAACATACACATTCTGATTTCTTTTTTGGATACCTTAGCATACTGATAAATATTTACTAATTATTAACTAAGCTCCTGGCTTATTCAAAGGAGAGCAATAAACTCCTCCAGAGGACAATTCAGAGCCTTAAATTAGGCTCCTGCTCAAGAACTACTCTCTGGAGAAGCCGTGTTCTCATATACTTTGAAGAGATCCTAGGGAGATTAGTCAGGTAATAGATACTAACAGTCATGCCATCCTGATATCTTCTGAGTTTGAATATAGTGCAACTCCACTTACATATTTCGAATGTGGGTTTGTTGTGTTGCTCATCTGCATATAAACTGTTCTCCAAGGCAAATAAAATGTACGTGCACTACCTTTACCTGGACATCTTGTTAAACATAATGATTATCATTAATATCTCTTACAGTGTGGGTATTTTTTAAATGTCTTACAGCTCCATAATAATCTCATATATAATGTTTGGTGACATGCTCAATGATTTAGGTTTATTTAGGACTGAAAAAAAGATAAAGAACTGAATAAATGAATTCTTATTTAATACTCATTTGAGTGATTCACAGCTAGTTAGGCTAGCTACAGAATTAACGACAGGTAATGCTGTAAAGTGAAAAAATACAAGTTACGAGTTTCTTAAAGCAAAAACTTAGGTATCTCTTGATCAAAGTATCTGAATCTACGGATGATCTGTAATGTGATATAACAACCCAAACCTCACTAGATAAACCTCAAATGGGTAGAGGAAAAAGAAACAAAGTGAGTGAACAACCAAGCAAGAAAGCAATCGTTTGAACAAAAGCACAAAAACAATCAGCAAAAAAGCGTCGTAGAATTAGACCAAAAATATTTCTTATCCACTGCCCACGGCTTCCTGGTAAACTACATAGTTGTTCTTTTTTTTTATCGTAAAACTTATCTTGAGAAAAGACATGACCCCAGGGTTACACTTTCCCTGTCCCAGGCAAGAACAGAACCACCAAAATCACTTTCTGAGGCCTCACTCTTGCAATGTCAAAAATCATCAGAGGGGCATAAGTGCAATTAGCTCAGAAAATGAGTCTGCCTCTTTATCCTTGGCCATCTCTAGCCCTGCTGCAGCTTTATCATTATTCTAAAACGGTATGTCAGTTTTTCAATTTACACCCTGATCTTGGCCATAAAAACGTTTCAAAGGCAATCTAAGGATGTATACGATTTATTGCCCCACTGTAACCTAAGCCACATTAAATTAAGTAGTAATATAATTCATTACTTTCTCAAGAATAAATACTCGTTCACATATTATTCTATTGGAAATAACAGGAATAATCGAATGCTTGGCATAAACTCCATGAGAAACATGAATATGGGGATTCCACATCAACATTCCTTACACTTAGAAAACTATGGACATGCAGAGATCTACTTTTATATTTAATTTCTGTGTTGTATAGTATGCAAGACATCAGTTAACTATCAAAGGATAGCTGTTCCCGTCTCAAATTCTAGAAGAGAAAAAAAAGTCATCAATGAAATTGTCAGAAACCAATTACATATTGATAATGCAATATAATAACATTTTATTTTTAATCAGAAAATAAATTAATATTCTGAAGATTTTCAGGAGCTTACTGTTTCTTCTCCAAGTTCATACTTCATGGTGTAATATCCTAATTATTTGGACCAATTAATGGCCCAAGGAAAAATATCTAATACAACAAAAATACAGAAATTAGGTCCTCTACATAGTATCTCATGCTGCTTCACAATCAATGGATCTGTTATTGGCATAATCTTATGCCACATTCAGTTTTTTATGCCTCAAGCTTGCTATCTAGCTGATTTCAACTGGGATATATTGGGCTCTTCCCAGCTGCTGAAATGACTGTTATAGAAATTCTTACATTAGTCAAAGTAAGGCTGAGAAAAAGATCAAGAATTGAATGTGTGTACTTGTATAGCACTTTCCCCCCATGAGTAACGCGTAGTGAGGATACCATAGCTGCAGAAGTTAAAGAGCCTTATCATTACGTTAATGGACTTCCATTTCCTCCATGAGAAGTTAAACAACTCTATCTGTTTCTACTATATTTACAATTGAAATATGTCACTGATTACTAGCAAGAGAGCCCAAATGATACTCTTGAACAGACTCAAGAGCTCTTTTACACTGAACTGAAGAGCTGCTGAAGAACAAATCGAGTAACGTGAAACAGGTGGCAACACTGACATACATCTACTCCAGCCCAAATTCACAGTGCAGCTGAAGAGCATACAGAAGGTAACACTGATCCAATGTCAAGTGTCAAAGGAGAGTGGAAGCAGGAGCTCTTATTCAGACATTCAGCCCACAAAATTACCGCTGCTTGAACATCTCTGCATGTGATGTGCAACTGACACCCTCACCCTAATTAGACTGGCTACGTCATGATGTCAACATCTGCATCACTTCCTTTCCCCTCTACAGTAAGCGTTTCTATTAATAGGAAGGTTTTGAAATGCATTATAAGAGATAAAAACTTTTTCAAATCTGCACTCTCTGCGTCTTACTAAGACCCTAAAAACTGTTTGCATAACTAAAAACATAGCCACAGAATTTAAGAACTATTGCAACAGTTATGGTAATATACTATAGCTCTGAACACAATGTCACAAAACCATAAAAAGCAGCAATTCCTGAACTTCAGTAGCAATCCCTGAATTTCAAAAATGGGACAAAAACATCTGAAAAATGCACAGCATTAATACAAAGGCAGTAAAAATCAAGATTGTGTCTTAACCAATCCCTGTCAAATAAGGAGATAGGTAAGCAAGGATAAAGTGAAATCATAATTTTTTCAAGAATTAGGAGGAAAAACATTTGTAGTCAAAGATACGAAGTGGTTAACATGTTGACTAAAGATAGACTATTACTGGATAAATATGAAAATAATTTGACTGAGAGTTTATCAAGATATGAGGAAAAGCTCTAAGGGACAAATACAAACTACAGAAAATACTGACTAGGGAACAGCACTGAAGGAAAAGATATGTAGAATAAAATACAATATACAAAACGTGAACAGAATTAAGAAATCAGTACCGTATGCTAGAGATTGTATGTAGGGAGGCTGTACAGACAGCTCTAGCAGGGCAATTATTTTTCTTTCTCATGTATTAATACAGCTAAACACAGAATACTGTAAATATGCTGCTAATCTATTTAGTCAGAATAGTGATAGAAAGAATGCAGAGCAGTAAAAAGATATTTTGTAATGCAAGAGCAGTAAGTGTGATAAAAATTAGAAGGCATACTGCATAAATAAACAGATAGGAGAAATGAGCTAATATACACTAGAGGGAAAAAAATGCTATTGAAAAAGCATAGTAACTCTATAAATACATAAGGAGAGCTAATGAAAACAATGAAAAGGTATATATAAAGTCATTACTGGCAGAACACAAAGAAATAGCCCTCAAAGAGTGAGAAGAAATATAAGCCTAAATAAATGCAAGTATATTTAGTGAAGCTAATTGGATTGTTTTGCTGAAAGGAAGGCAACAGGGTCACCATCTTGGAAAGTGTTCACAAAGAAATGAAGAGAGGCGGGGGGAGTCTAATGAGTATTCTGTAGAAAGTCATAAATAACTTCTAAGCTGTTGGAACAGTCATTGAACCAGGCTCTCCTTCAAACCCCACCATCCACAAATGCAAGTATTGGATTATAAAAGATGCAACTATTAAGACTAAAAGTGGTCTCCAAAGATACATGAAGTTGTCAGAAATTTAGGGGAAAACAATACATGAAAAAGAACAAAAGACAGTGTATTATGCAGGGTCAGTCCCAGCTCTACTGAATACAGTAATGTGACAAAATGACAGGCAGTACATGAAGAAAAGAGCACAGTAACATTAATTGTGAAACTGTTCTCATTAACATGAAATAAAGTAACACATTCTGTCTAGAAAAAAATGTAATCAGTCATGTTGATTCTTTTTATTGAATTATAGTAATGTTCACAGCCAAATATCTGTGTCTATTTAAAGCAAATAAGTCATTGGCTAGGAGGTTAGCCAGACTCTGCATCTGGCCTTAATTAATTTTTGGACATTGGTCATCTTTTGCTAAGGAATTTCAGGATCAAAGTTTAATCCAGCAGGTAGGTGACTAAACCAGAAAACAGATTTCTAAACATCTTTGAGGATCTAGTCCCTCCTCTAGCTCTTTTTGCTCCAACTTAAAATGTAAGAAAGAAGAAAAGAGTGTCATGCAGCCACAGTCACTTCATGTTGAGTGTATGCATGTTCTTGGGAAAAGACACAATTTCATATTCATAGTTCTTGGCTTGTAACTGTTTAAATAATACAGTGATCAAATATCATATGGGATGTTCCATGCATCCTGTGACATAATGCTTGATTTCATAGACACAAGAAATTGAAGAACTCTAAATCAAAAAACCCCAAGAAACTCTACTAAGTACTTTAAGCTGTGTAAAAATGATAAAGAAGAACCTAAGGAGAACACATTAAAAAAAAAAAATATTGTACTGGACAAGACAGACAAAGTAATGGCAGCATCAACAAAAACCCTACACTCCCCATAGTTCAAATAACTTAAAAACAGCTAATGAAAAAAACCTTCAAAAAACCTGCTGTGGTATTCAAAGCAATGTTCTAGATAAAAGGTACTTAGGGTTTTTCTTAGTGTTCCACTTACCAAGGGTCACAAACTCACTATAACAAGTTGGTTCAGCAATCAAGACAAGTATTTTTGAGTAGATTTATAAGGGAGAAATGCATAAAATGCTTATACTGACAGAGCAGGAATCACGAAGAAACTGCATCTCTCATTCTTAGGAAGGCTATTACAGAATTTTCCATCATTGTTATTTGTACTTAGCCAACTTACAGTATAGTAAGAACTCCTCTGCTTCTTTAATAAAAAATACTGTCACAATACATGCACCACAAGCATTTTCCATAATATTAAGTCAGATCATAGAAAGACAATCATTTTATAGCAAAATATGGAAATATGGTATCTATGAAATATTGACATCACACCCAGCCTCCAGAACTTTAAGCCATTTCCACAAGAGACAGTATTACTCACAATGTAACAAACCCAGAGACTGTAATTACTCCTGAAAACATCCCAGAAGCACAGCTAGAAATTTATATAATTAATTGCATAGGTATTAGTCTTGGTAGTAATTGTCTTTTATTTCTCAAGTATTGTTTTAACTTTTCTACAGAGAGCTATTCAAACTAGAACTTAAACTTCTTTGGGGAAGACAATTTGGCATATGGCAGAGCGATACATAATGGCCTGGTAAAAATCATGTACACTAAAACCAAGTACTTTTATGGTCCTTAAATATCTGAGGTTGAAAAGCAAATTTTTAATACTGCCTTTGTAAAGTCAAGTGGTAACCTTGCAAATTGTTTTTTAAAAAACCCCAGTTTACATTTTTGCCAATCTCATCATCGTAATATAGGTTTTGCTAACATTTCCTCTTCCAGAGCTCCTCTGCTAGTCACAAAATAGCAGAAACTTTAATATTTTGAAAATCTTTCTACTTGGCAGGTCAGAAATCAAACAAGAGGAAACAATTTAAAAAAACCATAACCCTGATAGTGATAATCATACTTCCATGCTTGATTTAATAATAACACAAGAAAAAAACAAGAACATTTGGTATAGGAAAAAAAAAAGGTGCAAGTACAAAGATGACATTCCAGGTGAAAATGGTATTGTTTCCTTGGGCATTTGGAATAAAGTCCTAGAGAAGACATAGGGACAAAACAGATACTTTTGGTTCTCACAAATACATTTCCAGTTTTCTATGTTTTCATTAAGGTTCTATTGAAAAAAAGGGGGAGCTGGTTTATTATCATATTTTTTAATTTATTTGTGGCAGAACAGCCATGCCTCTTGTACTTTACTAACATTCATGTTGATATTACTTATTAATATTTATTGATGTTTATTTTTTACTGTACTGAGTAATTAATGTTTTTCTTAGTTTCCAAACAAAAATAGAATCTCCTAACATGTGAGGGTTAATGCTCACATATTTACAGAGAAGAAGTTTTATATTTAGTCATCCAGATTTCAATCAACTGTAAATGTTCTTTCAGTTTTCTGAATTATAATCAATTACTGGTATAGTTTTGTTTGGATTTTTTGATTAGTCTAACTTGATGTCAACAACACTAAATCTTTAAAGTAAGGGTGCCAAGGAAATTTATCAAGTTGATGTGCTCAGCCTCTTTGAATTCTGCACAAACCAAATAAAAATTAATGTCTCTTTAAACTTGCTGGGAGTCAGTAATGAGTATACCTGTGCTGTGTTTTAAACCCAGTCAGCAATGAAGCACCTTGCAGCTGCTCACTCATTCCCCCACGGTGGGGTGGGGAAGAGACTCAGAAGAATAAAAGTGAGAAAACTTGTTGGTTGAGATATGAACAGTTCAATAATTTAAATAGAATAAAATAACAAAATTGTAATGGAAAAGGAAAATGACACCAAAAAAAAAAAAAAAAAAAAACCAAAAGAGAGAAAGAGATTCCCCAAACCCAAGAAAGACAAGTGATGCAAATGAAAAACAACTGCTCTCCACCAACCAATCAATTCCCAACCTGTTCCCAAGCTGCAGCCTGGCCAATTTTCACCCAGCTTTATATACTGAGCATGACACTATACAGTATGGAATATACTTTGGTCAGTGGAGTCAGCTGTCCCAACTGTGTCTCCTTCCTCCCAACTTCTTCTGCACCCCCAGGCAACTCACTGGTGGGGTGGTATAAGAAGCAGAAAAGGCCTTGACTCTATGCAAGCACTGATCAGCGGTAATGAAGACATCCCTGTATTATCAACACCATTACCAGCACAAAGCCCCATACTAGCTACTATGAAGAAAATTAACTCTACCTCAGTCAAAACCAGCATAAGCTGAAAAATATACCCTTCCAAACTAACTGAATT
>NW_009937173.1:60275-106340 GCF_000696875.1 Nestor notabilis
CTTTCCCTCTTATAACTGTTCAAATGCTTATACTATGACAAAAAACAAGATCTCATAATCTATACTTAAAAGGTAAAAAGATTGATAAAACAACTCACTGGGCAGTGACTGAGTTGAAGAGTATGTAAGAAATATTCAATACAACTGAATTCATGCGTTTTTTTGGTATATCTAAGTCATGCACATATAATTCATTCTGAAACCTGACATTTGCACAAACCCATCAGGTAACTAAATTCACAAACCAGAAATGAAAAAAAAATATCAGTTTTATAAAAAGCAATATTGCTGACCCTACAAATCAAAAAGCAATTATCTGCCTCTATTCCATCACAGATATGGCAAAGAAATATAACTTTCTGAAACAAACTAACAAACAAAAAACATTTGTATTTTATTTATATTTGAAATACTATTTCAAATGAATTATCTTTATGGATCACAGTCTTTGTCTATTCCTCTCCTGAAGTCAAAAAACCAGATATCCAAGCAAGGATAGGTCAATGTGTTCCCTGTCTTCCACTTTACTCCAGCTCCCTCCCCCATGCATACGAAAGTACACCAGAAGTATTATCACTTTGGAGAAATATTCACAAAAGATTAATACTGGAACTGTGGAAGAAATTATAGCTCTAGCGTAGTTTGTACTTTACATTGACCTGCTTGCCCCATTGCCTGTCCAAGAGTAAAGAACGATGCAGAACAAATGCTGGCTCTTTATTTCCAAAGAATAGTGCACAGAAATATGAAAACAGAACAGAACAGAACAGAATAGAATAGAAATAATAGCTTTTCCTGTATGTAACAGATGATTTTTGAAAGCTAGGCCTTCTTCAGATTGATACAATTCCTCTGTATATGGCTTTTTTTTTTTAGTAGTGGATATGCCAATGACATGTGAAATGGTTCTATCTAATCATTACATAGTATGAGATTTTAAATTATTTAGAGAGATTTTAAAGAAAGACAATAGTTTCTGATTAGCCAAAGCACAGAAAGTAAGAAAGAAAAGCAATTGTAATAATTACTTTATTACAATAAAGAGTAATTCAAACTTGATTTTGTATTCCTTTTCTTTCTCTTTCTTTTAAAAGACTTTTCTTGAAGAGGCCTGTATAAAGAATGAACACTGAAAATTTTAAATGGAGATTAACCACCTTCCTTTTCCAACATGATCAAGCATTCAAAATAATGAAGGGTAAAAACTTGCTCAAAAGGTGCATGTCTTATCTTTGGTTCTCAGCAAGTGAATGAAGGTACAGAGGGGGATTCCAAAGACATCACTAATATTTTGGCCTTAGCTCCTAGCAATGAATGTGGGTAGAGAGCGCTATTTCTTACATTCTGGATTTATAATACGCATGAATATTTTAGTGTTTGTAGTGTCAGATGTCAGTGCCTCCACTCAACGTTCACTTAGTGTATTACATCAAATGTCAGAAAGACTTTAATTTGGGGTTGAGAGATGAATTGTTCTCTTTCCTCCTCAGACTTCTAAATCTTATGGTCAAGCAAATAGCTCAGCTGTCAGACATGCCCAGGAAACAGTAAAAGAGCAGAGCATAAATCCCAGATCTGTTCTAACTTAAAAATAAACAAACAAATAAATAAATAAATGAACACCATCAATGGGAATTATTTACAACAGCACTGACAAATGTTATAGATACATAAATTTCTAAACTATCATGCAATCTAGTAGGTAAAGAAAGTCTATTTGTTTCTGAATCCAAAAAATTGTATTCTTCTAATATATGGGTTTGTTCTGATCAGTAGCAAGCACACTTTTTTTTAACTCCTGATGCCAGTCTGCTTACCTTTTTTCTTCTATTAAGTGACATCATCTTTACTAACTCTTTTGTACTAATCAGACTATATTAATTCAATAGAACCTAATTCAAAGTAATACATTAAATAATGTGACTGTGAAATTTAAAGTATTTCTGTATTGGTTTAGACCTTAAAGTATTTAAAAAAAAAATAATGTTATAGCATCCAGTCTGGACCATTTTCAAAATTTTCTAAGTCTGATTCTAAGTCTTCAGAAGAAAACTAAGTTATGATTGGTAATTTTCTCTTTCAGAATTGGCCAATGAGGGAAAGTGCTTCAATTCAGGCTAAGGATTGAGTATAAGGAGATTTCAGTTTCGAAGCTCTATCAAGAATGAACTCGGAATGAGCTTTTCTTTTGCCAATTACAGAGAAGGTACCTTATAGGTACATTTGCTGGGTGAGCATGACTCACAGGGAACCTGGCTGCATTTCAGAGCTTCATCAGTTCCTTACCTAGGAGCCGCTACAGAACCATCCATACAGAAGCCCCTTCCCCAGTAAAGGCAATGCTCAAGTGAAAACAAATAATGCAAGTCCCACTTGTGGCCTTAAAAGCAGGAAGACTATCCTTCCTTGTTTTCATGAAAAACACATCAAGGTTAGAATACAAAGGATTATGTGTTCGAAATATAGCAATTCCCTGAGAGTAATGACTTGAGAATGTTGTAAAAAGTATGTAGTCAGAAATGAATACAAGAGAATGCTCCTTAGTACTAATTATCTTCTATTCTTTTTAGAATATAATTATAGCTAAAAAGGATAATAGTACTTATAATTACATATTTGGTATCCAGAACAAATTGAAACCCAATGCTGCTCCAAAAAACTTCCATTATTTCCATTAATCTTTTCATATTCATTTCACACTTACACTTATCACACTGAATTGCTTTCTCGCTGTGAACTGTGTACACTTCAGACATCAGAAAACTCAGGGTTTTTTTCTCTGTTGAACTAATCATTTAAAAATGTAAAGCCAACTTTTCAATATTTTCACATGTTGTGCAGGGCAGCGTGGCTCCAATCAAAAATTTAGTAGATAATGAAGAATTATATAAATGTTTAACCTGAACATTTATTCTCTAGAGGAGTTGCTTAAAAATTACCCTGCACAAAAGAAGCAACTTTGTGCATTAGTACTTGTAATATAAAATGTCTTGCAGAATAAAACTTCTGAAATGAAAATCTGAAGTCCAAGCTTCCTGCTCTTACTGTCTGCAGAGTTCACAGACAGATTATTGCTCCTCTGCATTAATCATTTTCCAAGAGGTTGCTTAAAAAGCCTGTAAAAAAAAGCTTGTAATCCTGGCAGGGAAAAAAGAGGCTCAGGAGAGTCTTAGCAAGAGTCCAACAGTTGACTGTTATACATAGGATGCTAATATATAAAATATAGATCCTACCTCCATTTCCAGCTGACAGCAGTGGGTTATGCAGCAGCTGGAGGGCAGGATCAGAGCTCTTCCTTCCAGCAGCAAAGAGGATGAAAGAAGATTACTTTCTGTCATCCTAATTGTTTGGATTTTACTTTCACCTTCAACATACTCAGAAATATACTCTTGAGAAAAACAGATGGGGGTGAAATTCACTGATACAGAACTCTATGACTGTATTAATTATAGCATCATTATCCTAGGCCATGGCTGGTTCACCCGTTGCAGCATGCCACTGACGGTAAGATTTCCTTACCGTACAGCCCAGGGAGCAGACAGGGTGTCAAAGAGCAAGAAGGGAAATTGCTGCCAGTATGTTCAGGGAGACTGAACTGGTAAGTACTCCTGGGACTAGAACGCAGACCAGGCTGCGAGTCTGAAACTTCAAACTTCAGTGCGCCACTGAGCTGGTATTTAATTCAATGCTGACCACACACCGAAGATCTAAACATAATACCATAACATTCTAGCTTAGCTAACAAGCCTTGAAAACCTCAAGGGAGAACTTTCTCACAGAGCCAACTGTGCCTCGGAGGAGGCTGGTGCAGCGCTATGTGCTGCCAGCCTTAAAATTGTCTGTGGTCTTCGTGCATTTGGATATGTAGCAATGTTATAAATATTCTTCATATTGTAGATTAATGTAGATAATGATAAGGTAACTAAATATTTAAAAACAAGCTTAAGAGAAAAGATATGGCAATCTTTTTAAAACATCACAATCTCTAGTAATGGCTATGCCCATTTGCAAGACCTCAGGTGACTTTTTTATGCACCTTTCAGAACCTTTTAAACTCAACTTGAGAAGTGTTTAAATGTCAGTTTATAATATTGACATAAAATATAGGCATCAACTAGTTAAAATTAGCTGGACAGACCACAGGTAGTTGTGAATAAGAACAAATAGTTGTATACTATGGTCGTTTTATTTTAAAGTACTAAGGATACTTCACAAACCTTTTGAAACTACTGAAAAGTTTTATTTTATTCTCATTTGAGAATAATTTTTAAGTAAACCTTTACATAAAAGAATAGAATTATCTGTGACCTCAGCATTTCTTCTAAACCAATCCAAGATAGACTATTCAATTTTTAAAAAAGCAAACTTTGAAAAAGGAAAATCATTATTTGTCAGAATTGTATTTCCCTATTTCCTTCCAATCTACTACATTTATTTTTTTTTAATTTAAATTAGTATGACATGCTTTTTTAAATCAAATAAGATTTCACAGCAGGCAGTGCACAGCTGTAAATGGATAAAAGGTACCAGGAATTCTTTGGGCTAGAATCACTTTCTCAGTGCCAATAGGACAATTTTGTCATATGCTCTCATATTAAAAAAAACCCTCTTGGCTAGACTCCATCCCTCTATTCAAACAAACACTTAAACTGCTCCATTCCATTCTGTCCATTTATTTTGTAATACTGTATGCAACATCTGGGTTTACAGTTTCAGATAAAGTAATTTATTATATTCTTCAGGGCTTTACACTTGAGAAAGGCAGAATTGTTTGACAGGCTTCATAAACTTGTGGCTATGAAACAACCAAGCGTTTTACATATAGTTACTGTACTAATGTTAGATTACTATTTGTTTTTATATGCAATTATACTATTACTGCATCCCATATACACACCAAAAACTCAGCTCAGGTGTTAGTAAGTAGTACTTCTGCAGGCAGATTTAAAAGATGCTCATGGTGCACATCAGCTGTCGGCAACAACGTGATGCAGTCACAATTCTCCTTCTCTTTTTCACACTGTGCTCCTTCCTAATGTCTCTGCTAAACCTAACTGAATGTGTCCTGATTTAATTTAATCTGGGTTGCCCTCTATCAGTAACTTTATGGCCTCACTCAGAGTCTCTATTGATCTAAGGGTCTAGATACATGACTTGTTTTATACTGCGAGATAAGTTGGAATGCAGCTTTAAGAGATCATGCATCTCAGACCTGACTATCTTAAAGTGTTTGTGAGATGGCAGAGGAAGGTTTTCTAGAGCCCCGTAATGAGCAGAATTTGGAGTTTTCCGAATTTTTATCAATTTGGAAAAATTGGACCTGTGGACTGATAAGAGGAAAAGTCTGTCACACATTCAAACTGCATGTGTCTAATCCTGAATGCCTTCTTGATTTACATAAGCATAGGTGTCAGGCATGTGCAAATAGATATAAATACAGAGCAAAGGTTAGACACTTTTCCACTTCACATAGAGCTGAAGGGAGGTGAATCACTTCACTAATGAAAATCTAACTGTTCAAAATCCTTTATTTTCTCAAAATCCATCATTCATTTTAATGAAAAGACGGGTAATACTGTATGGAACTTTCTTTACTAAGGAATTTATAAATTAATGAAAAACATAATTTCTGGTTCTAAAAACATCAGGCTAAATCTACAAATGAAAAAAAAAAATACTTAATCTTATGAAATCAACATATGCTTTTTACATGTAATTCATTCAATAATTAAGTTTCCATCTCAGTTACTTTCCTAACCAGTGTTTTGAGATTTGGAGTTTCCTTTCCAGGTTAGAGTATAAGAAAAAAATAGCTAAATAAAATTCCACTAATACATCTTTTTGACACATTTATTATTTAGCCAGTGGTATACAGCTTCCTATTGCTGATACAATAAATGTCTACTGTGTTTCAATTTTAATTAATGTTTTAGGCAACCATAATTGTTTAATATATTTCTACACTATATATCCATTGCAAGAGAAGACTACAGATTAGTCTGTTTAAACAGGCAAGTTTAAACTAATTGAAAGCAAAGCCCAATAACAACAACAAAAAAACTCCACTCTACATTCAAGTGCAACTGTCTCAGTGAACTTTTTTTACCAGAAAATCAATAGATTGCTGTGAGGGACACAGCAACTGAAGAACAGCAGCTGACGGGTCAGTCAATTAAATAGTGGTAGGCAGTAGAAGAGGAAGAACGCAATACCCAGTCCATGCTTAATCTCAGCCTAGTGATGTTGAGAAACAACATCCCAGAATCATACAAAAGCCATGACTCATATCCCCACTCCAAAATTCCCAGAATATACTGGAACCCAGAGTATGCTGGAAACCTTAAAAGGATGGGCTATCTCCTCCTGCCACTTTGGAAAAACAATGGGCCCAGACAAAGACAGAGAGACCACAATATCTGAGACAAATTTAGTATGCACCTTAGTACAGTCCTGACATTTAACAGCATATCTGATGAGCCAAAGAGAATATTAAAGTATTGACCTTTACATCTAAATCTTCAGCATAAAGACAGGATTTGGGCTTTATGATAAATTTCAAAATTACACTTCTAATTTCTTCCTTGCATATATCTTTGTTTATTATTTAACTTCTCCCCTGCTAACAAGTGCAACCACCTAATAATCACGAGTAGTCTAGTTGAATTAACTGGAAATACAGAGATACAAACAGTTAAGTAGGCAGGTAAAGATGGATTTGAGAATTTATTAAACTCTTATTAAACTATCTACAAGAAATAAACGAAGTCTGAACATACTGGAAACAACTTCATACTGAAGGAATTAAAAAACTAGCCACACAGGTCTGGCAAGAAAGGAGAGATGCTGGAAGGTAACTTTTTTTTGGATTATTTCTCCCCCCACACACTGCCCCGCACCCAATCGCTGTTTCCTATGAATTTCATTTGGTCACAGCCACATCAAAACTTTTCTGCGTGTAGGTGACAGGGTATCATCCCTGCCCTTGCCACAGGGATGATACATCTTCTGTGTTAACAGGGATATCCCAAAAGTTTCAGGAAGATTTGAAACAGTTGGGAAAGACCAATGCAAGTTTTTGGGAACTTGGGTTAGAAAAGAGGGAAGAACTGGCAGATTATTTTGGATAACTGTCTCAGAGATCCACAGTAGACAGTGAACATTGAAAAACAATGAATATTGAAGGGTGAGCAGGCCCTGAGGAGGCTCTGACTGGAGGTAGGACACAGGAGAGTGGTGCAGTGGGGACCAGAGATGGCTGAGGTGGAGAGAAAGACTGCAGAGCTGATGAAATTAATGCCAAGAGACGTGCTTTCAGGAGTCCATCAAGACAGGACCTCAGCAGAAAATTGAAATGGTACAGTACTTTACTGACTCACAGAACACATTTAACTTGTACCATATCTTCCTAAAAACGCATAGGCATATATTTCAGATGTGGGGAAATTACCACGTAAGTGCCGTATATTGTACACAAAATTGTAATTAGTATTATTTAAACTCCAAATTTAGAATTCAAACTTCTCTGTTGAATGTTTAGCACAACTTTCCCCATCATCATAAACTGAAAACTCATTATTTTCATGTTATTTTGCTGAGCTTGTCAATATTAAATTTAGCAGATTGCACACTAAAAGGAACTGGCTTGGATTTACATTTTTGCCCAATTCCCAAAGTCAATCTTTTCATCTTCATTGACTTCAGAGCCACTAACTTTTTAGACACTTTCCGAGAAACCTTTCTAATGCTGCCAAGGAATAGAGACAGAAAACATGCAAACTGCAATTGTTTCTTCTGAATTTGCATTCTTACATCCATCCAGTTTTAAGAATCCTATCATCACACAAAAGGTCAAAAACTGCCACTGGCAAAGACTCTACTTGTCTCACTGTAATGTTAGTGCTCAGTTTACTAGCATGACTAATTATCTCCCATTGCTCACTAATATTCAAATCAATATATTTAAACAAATGCTTTTTTCTTAAGAGCATTGAAGATTAAAAGGACATGCCTATGGTATAGGTTCCTAATTTTTCATGTTACCTTCATGTTTCATTGTATTAATTTCACTAAAATTAGCACCATAATATATTCTTACTTGTATAAAACAACACAAGAATGGCTCAAGAATATCTACACATGAATTTAACTGCCTGTCATTGGAAAATGTAAACCATCTCCTTTCATAAGTTGTACTTCATTGGAAAAGAAGCTAAAATTTAGAATCTGTTCAAAACACTGTAATATCAAACTTGAGCATATCTATAATGAAGTAATATGAAAATAGAAGTTTGATGGAAAATAATACTCACATGGGAAATGAAGGTTACTGAAAACGTTACTGTTCTGAGCAACTCAAAAGTACAGCTTTTTATGATTTTTTTGTACAGCCATTTGGTGCAGCCTTTTACGCCCTCAATTCATTATTATTGTAACTGATTCTAGATAAACTAAAATTAACTTATAGTTAATTGGAAATGAGAAAAGTCCAGTGTATTTCATGCTATTTTCATGCCTTTTTATTTATACCTCACAGAAGTCCAATCTTTACTCACTTTTTTGCTGTTTTCTGAACATGTAATAAGTACATGCGCTAAATAGAACATGCCAGTTTATTATTTAAAGTTCAAGAGTTTCCACTGAAGTCTATCACTTCTTTTAACAAAATCACTTGTTAATTCATGAAAAATACCCACACTTGGCTAAACTTTATTCACAAGTAAATAAGATGAATTACATCAATAACAACATAAGTGAACAGTATTCAGATTTTTTTACCATATGTTACCCATAATTTAAATTTAACATCTTTTTTTTTTGAGGAAGAAACAAATTATTTCTGTAGTTTTAACGGAAACTGAAGGCCAGAGGTGAAATAATTCGTGACTCAGTCAATAAATACGATAAAGAACTGACATCTGGGAAAAGGTAGCTTTAGTGATGGAACTGACAGGTTGATGGCAGATTTATTAGCTGTGCAGGATTACAATAAATTTGACTTCAGCTCTGGGCAAATCATGTTAAGAAATACTGTCATGTCAAAGAATTTCTTAGAGATATCCCTGTTGTATAATGGCATGTCACCCGAGAATGTTCTCTAGTGACCTATTCCTCATCCAGATGATGAGTCTGATTAGTATTCCTTATTTAAAAGTGCTATAGTAGTAAGAAATATCTTGATCATCCCACATCAGACAACAGTAACTACAGAACTGCAATTTTTTTTTTTTTTTAACTTTAATATATTACTCTGGAATGCAATACATTACTTCTGTAACACGAGGCTGTGTATTACGAAAAAGGCAGGGAAATACTTGCGTACTTGGGATCCCAAGATAAACACAGTTACCTCAGTATCTTTACACTCTCCTTGACTTCCATCTCCATGTGGCAAACTTGATCTTGAAACTGCTAGTACTGATTGACTAAATGCAAATTTTGATAATCATCAAGTCTAAAAACTTTTACGGGAAAAAAATCAGCTGCTATAAATCACTTCAGTTTCAGTGAAAGCTATGGCTTTATTTCAGCTAATGCCAGGTGGAAGTTAATTCTCTGGTTTCTGTCTAGAATATTAATAATCTGAAATGCCACTTCCACAAAGCTTATACATATATAATTTTATGAGAACTCTTGAAGTTAATGGAAGTTCATTTGAATTTATATATACATGCACAAAAGTGTTTAGAGGATCAGTATTTAAGTCCAGAAATAACAATAATTATCAATAAATGGAAACAGTAAGCCAGTAGAGTAACAATTCATGGCTACCCTCATCATTATTTATGAATCTTCATGTTAATTTGTTAATCAAAACAATTAATTCCCTGCTGTTCCTCTCTCTCGGTTTAATTATCTGTGGCATTGACCACAATGAATACATTAAAGTAAAGGTTCTCTTATGGTAAAATGTGTCTGCAACAAGCCAAATGTCTTTCTTCAGAAAGTCATTTTTACAAGGAATAAACATAATTTTTTTTAAAAATTATAACATTTCTATAAGCTACAAAAATATATTAGAATCCTAAAGTAACTAAAATCCAAATAAATTACTGTGAATTAACTCAGACAAGCCTGAATTACTGTAAGTGCAGATGAATGACCACTCTCACAGATTTCACAGCTGATATAATCAAAAGATCAGATGTTTTTCCAGATTTTGCAATTGAAGAGAAAGTTCAGGATTGATTGATTGCTATATCAAGTCTAAACCCTTTGTTCAGAATTCAAGACTTAATTCAGATGCCATACCTTCTCACTGAATATTGAGGAAGCTAGCTATGTTTTTCAAACAAATGTTTAAGTGGTTCCCTGACTACAGATGGATTGAATAAAATGTTTGTTCATTATTCTGAAATGTGTCTGGCATGAAGTTAGCTCTACAGAGCTACTCTCTCAGCTATGTGACTACTCAGTGCAGCAAAGCACTTACACACCAACATGGATATCTTCACTGCTCAGGATCTGCCATCGCACAGCAATATTTAAACTACAGAAAAAGAAAAGAAATGATGAAGAACTCTCCTTATAATCATTTTACTTTCAGATTACCTTCAGGTCTACTACTACTGAATCATTAGGATGGTATAACAACTGAATTCTGACTATAGAAATTTCCTTGTGAATTTAATGGGGAAAACATTTTTGGCCAAGAACTAGTAAGAATGTCCCATTTTGCAATTTTCCTGCATCATACAGCATCTTAAGCTTACACACAACATGATTTCACAGAACTCCTTAATAACTCTATCAAAAGTGGTATGAGGACCAAAAGAAGCACTGAATAAAATAGAGAGAAAAAAACTACCTCTGTGCAGCCACAATACACTGCCAGGTGAAATGGAATCACAACCTGGGTTGAACACAACTTTAAAATGTATGTATTTAATTATTTTTAATGCAATTTAGATCACAAGATATGCACTTGGCCCTGGAATTTCTTTTCTTGTTGAGATCTTAAACTGAAAAAAATCCCTCCAACTTGTGGTTCAGATACAGAGAAGAAATAACATTAATTGCAACAGTTTGAAGTAGTTAGCTATTGTTCTGAGCTGAAAGCACAGTAAAACTCATGAAATTCTAGTGATAAAGATCTAAATCCTGTTCATGTTTGAATCTAGCATATTAATTAAAATTAAATAAAAATCTCATTGTAAAAAAAAAAAAAAAGTTTTCTCATTTTCTTTAAGTTCTGATAGAACCAGAGCTCCATTTGCACCAAAATTCATGAAGAATTCAAATACAGTTTTTCACTTCATCAAAAGATAGTTAAGTTAAACTAGTGAGAGACTGTACTCTTTCTGATCTGGCTGTATTGCTTTTAAACAAAGCTGTATGTGAGACCCTACAGTCTTCTTGTTCTACTTACATGCCCATGAAACTCAGGATCCTTGTTAAAATATTGTGTGCTGGAACTAAAGAGGAAACTTCCTGTCTGTTCCTTATAGTGCCATTTACAAAATACATTATAGCTGACTTAAAAGCATGTCATCGCTTAATGTTTAACTCAAAGATGCTTAGCTTCTTAGCTTGCTTCATTTTCATATCTAATTTATAACAAGGACCTTTGGTGTGGTCCAAACAACGTACTTTCTTTAAAGCACATGCTCACATCCTGATCATCACCTCATTTTTAATGAGTACTGGATGAACTGGAAGGAGTTATATTTTACATGCTTTTCAAGTTTTCATACTGACAATCTCTTTCTTATTATTTAAAGTGTATGAGGGGTTATAGAAACCCCAAACTACACAGGGCTTCATCCACTAGAATAAGGCTTATATTCCACTCTGTTTCCTCCTCTCAGAACAACACGTTCTGCCACTACCTTTGATTTTCCTTACAGATCAGTCCAATTACTTTAGAAAGCTTTTGTTAGCTCATCCCCTCCTGCTATTAATAATTCAGTATGAACATGATCCCCACCTGAAACTTTGTTGTTTCAAAACAGTCTGACTTCCTCTTCAATCCCTTCAAAAATCCATTTCTTACACAAATAGCTCAGCTGTCTGGAAAGTGGTTGCCTGCAGTTTAGTTTTATATTTGTCTCTTTGATAACATAGATTAATATTAATGATATTTTAATAATATTTACATATATAAGTAATTAGTTTCAGTGCTGACCAGGGTTTTTTTCCCCCCTGGATTCTAGTATATATTCCATTAAGTTATACTATTTTAGTAATTTTAATAAATGAAAATCCATTTTTAATCAACACAGTCAAATGCAATGGGAAAAGAATACTATCATTCATGAATTATACTTTCTATAGAAGACAAATATGGAAATATATGTTGCATGCTTGTGTATGTGGCAGAGTACAAAGAAAAAATCACAAGTCAGATTCCTCCTAATTAAGCCATTTTTCTATCTGACAACTGTCAAAGCCATCCCAGAAACCCATGAATATTAAAGTGCTGTTCACTGGCACGTTTGGCATTTTGAAGCTGGACAAATAGAAGTCATGAAATATGAAAGGAGTGACCCATGTCATTTCATAGAAATTGTTGCCATTAAGATGATACATGGGAAAATTCACACCTTCATCTTCTCGGAGTACTATACTATATTTTCTGTATTACTTTGCTTCAAAAGCATTACTAGTAGCTGACATTCTTCCTTCTTTGGCTGAAAGAAATTTATGAGAGATATTACAGTCAAGATCTTAAATGCCTGTTAATATTGATATATATACTTATCTAAAACAAGTGCATATTTTTATTTATAATGAAATTCTCTGCTGACAGAGCATTCTAATGCAGCCTTTTTCTTATCCACTTACAGTGACACAAAGTCATTAGATTAGTTCTAAAATAATTTTACAAGTTTTACAATTAAAATCCATGAGAATACAATAACAGGATGGGGCTTTTTTACTTTCAAGTTCTGACTCAACATTGTTTATGTTTTGATTCTCCCATTTGGGATGAGCAAAATTCTCAGAAAATTTAAATTCCCATCACAGAACACACTTCATGTCTTCTAACCAGCTAAGTGTTTCTGAAATAGAACTTTTCCCCAAATTTTAGGAATATAAAAATCATAAAAATAGAGCCTGCCTGGGTTATGTACCTAAACCTGTCTCACAATTCATAATTGAACACAATAATAGGTTCTTTAATATGGTTACCTGATCTATACAGTATGAAGCAATTCACTAACAACCTAGATACCTGCTTTATCACTCAGGCATTTAATACACTTTAAATACCTCATCAAGTTCACATCTAAATGCATAAAATGCATTTAATGCATGTGTCTGGCCCTGAAAGACAGTGTCCCACGTGGTAGGGCCCAGGTGTCCATGCCCAGGCTGGCCCAGCAGCTTACACAGTCTAAATTTAACTGCTTAAACCTGAAATATTAATAAAGACTGACATTATCCCCTGGACTTTACACACATCTGGAAGCACCATGGAAAGTACTGGTCCTTCCAAAAGATCTCAGACCTTGCCACCAAGGGCCAAAGAAGAGGCTTCAAAATTTAGTCTCTAATTATCATCACCATCTTTGTGCTAATTTTGATTACTTTGGATAACTTCAGTATTAATTTATTCACAACTCCAAACTAATGTTCTCATACACAAATAAGAGCTGAGCTGTGCCTTAACAGCAATTTTAAAATGTGTAAAGCAGAAATATATCCTTGATGAACACGTCAAGAAGAAATGGCCTTAAACTGAAAAATGTATGGTTAGATAGTGAGAAAAATATTCTAATGAAGCTCTGAAACAGACAACACAGTGTTGCAAGCTCAGTAATTAAGCAGTGAACTTCAGCGTATTTCGACTCCTTATGAAGAGGGGCTCCTGAGTTAACACTGTCTGAGAAACTAAGATTCACTAACATTCCTTTGGTTTTTTCCCCTCAGAAAAACAGAATTCTTATTTTTCATCCAACACTCTGTTACATCCTCATTAAATAATAGGATTCACAGGAAGCCTCTAATAACTGTAAAAGCTAAAATATTGAACAACTGCAAAAATCCAGCATAAAATACTATAGATTTATAAAATCATTATTATCTCCTTTCAATGTTTGTACTGCAATGTGTCACCTCAGTCCTCTTTCTAGGTCAAAATAAATTTATTTTCCTGATTTTCCTTCTCAGAGGAAGGTACGGAATAATTTGAATCATGTTTGTCCATAACAGCATTTAGCAGCTTATCTGGCCAATGCTTAATTGGGTTTTCAGAATAAAAAAAAAAGTAAATTATTATATCCAGTGTAAGCATCTGTTTACAACATCTTGTATGTAAATTATTACCTTGAAAAGAAAAGTAAGATTTTCACTTGTTCCAGGGAAAACAGAAAAGGTTATTTGCTTTCCTTGAAATACCGTAGTAGCAGAATCCCAGAGAAATGAGCTTTGATTACACACTGAATTTGTGTGAGCCACTGCAAACAACAAAGTTTCCGACCTCAAGTTCTACTCTGACACAAAGAAAGCAAAGCACAACTGTGCCTTACCAGCAGCTGCACTGCTAAGTACTACTAGTACTGTAATACTCTTTTTTCAAAGTTAGTTCCAAACATGAGATACACATTCTCACTTGCAATCCACATATTCACTGAGCAGTGAATTTCAGATGGCTGAATAAAGTTGGTAATTGCGGAACAAAAACTCCCTAAACTTAATTTGCCATATTACAAGAGAAGACCTTGGTCCTATCTTTCTCTGCAAGGTCATATTGTTTGGTGAACCTTGTATGCACATCACCTGTGAGCAATTAATTGTTTAGCACATATGACAAGTTGAAAAACTTTCTGATTTGACAAAAAATGCATTACAAATACGTTTTGGGGAATATTCGCATCATAACCTGAAAACAAGCATTGACTTAGCAGAAAAACAAGTGTTGATGGCTTTCACCATAGCTCTAGACTTACCTGTAGGAATCAACTCACCTCTGTGTTACCACTCCATTCTGGAACTTCCCAAAAGAATCTGCTTTCCTTTTGCCACACAATGCATTTGTACTGAGTCTCACTCTGAAGTACTCAAGGCTGAATGAGCAAATGCATGTAAAACATACATTTCATAGGAAACCCTGTGAGTTAATCTCGCATGGTAATGTTCTGTTCTGAATGGCCATGGCCACTGGATACACCAATTAGGAATTTCCATTAAATGGAATTCTGGAAATTTACTGGAAATTTCTTATCGGTGCGTCCCAGTATAGCATCCAACATTCTCATGCATATCTTCCCCAAGAAAATCCTATCCACCTGCTCAGGAACTTGGGCATGCATCCTTAAGGGGCCACCGTTTGACCTATTTCAGAAATTCTTCCTATCTATATTTACCTGTCACTTAAATAATGTATTTCTTACAACTTCTGATTATACTTTTTCTTCTGGCCTTGGTTCAACTAAGCAAGCCCAACAGAAAGAGAAGGATGAGCTTTTGGGAAAGTAATATTACTATTCAATTTTCATTTTGTTTTAAAAAGGTATTTTTAGTATTGTCATTTGAGCCTGAAGCCCCAAGTTCCTGGCATGTCTGTGAGCTGTAAATCAATACATCATTTCATCAGTGATGATCTATTTAAGATAAAAAAGCAGTGAAGTGTTTGTTTCTTTATCTAGATAGCCCTAGGAGCTTGTGATGACATCCTGGATGCTTCAAAAAATACTTAGAAATAGAAGAGAGTGCTGCTTAAGTATGCAAGGAGATTTCAGACAACATAGCTTGCACACATTGGAATAAAGGACCTTGAACATACCTTTGTGAATAAAGATCCTGATATTCAGCAGTTGGTGTGTCAAATCCTTATTCTTTGAATAGTACATTGATTTTAAGCTGTAAGGCCTACTGTAAATGTGGACAGGAAAAACATCCCTTTTTCTGTAGTCTGTACAAAATGACTCCTGCCTTTTTGGCTGAACAAAATGATCTGCAATAAATACTTCTCATGTTCCTATGTCTTTAATAATTCACTTTGAAAAGCCAACAATTGCTGTAGGCACAGTCTGTTATGATTAATGGCAGAAGCAGTGGCCTTTGTGTAACAAAGCTCTAATGGTTCCAGAAGTTTTCAAGGTCACCATTTCATCCAGAAAAGTTCTACTTATGCTAAATATTCTTTAGATATGACAAAACTTCCATGTGAAGTAAGATGTGTATTATGTTCCAGGACAGATGATACAAAAAGTATATCATGACGCTTCAGATTAATAAAATTCACATGCATGTCAAGGAAAATTGCAGTTCCAAGGTAAAGTTTTTGCCACCCCCTTCTCATTATATTGTGGAAGTACAAACCACAACTCAGATAATTTTGCTGCATTATCAGTAGTTTGCTACCCTAATGTTCTCCACATAAAGCTGAAGCTAGATAAACTACCTTTAGCATGGTCTGTTAAGAAAATGAAATACTAATTAAAAAAAAAATCTTGCTGTGAAACTATAGATGTCATTATAAACAAAGCCTTATTTTGCAGGCAGCCTTTACAAATAGTTGTACCAGAAGAGAATGACAGCTTCTGATGCAAAAGTTTTGCTCTTAGCCTTTATAACACCTGAGAGATTTATCTGTGAGAAATTGCCACCACTTATATACTGAAACATTCATCAAGAAGCGTGAAAGATAATTATCACCAAACTTTCCACTATAAATATATGTTCCTGGAGCTTTATGTTCCTATATTATTCTTAATAGTCATTGCCATACATTAAAACAATTTACTACACTTAACAGATGTCTTCACAATCTTAAAGAGGACAATAAAATTTCATACAATATTATATCTTTCACAGAGGGCAGATGCTAAAATACTTCAGAAAATCAAAGTTTATAGCAGTGGTAAAAGGAATATAAAGTAGAAGGAAAAGATCATATAACTAATAAAACCTCTTCTTTTATATTGTAAAATGATAAAGAAAAATACGAATACACATAAATAGCTAAGCTTAAGCTTATACCAGAACCAAACCTGTTCAAAATGAAAGGAGCTTCATGCAGACTCCATTAGAAGTGATAGAAAATGTTAATGAGTAAGGAAATGGCACAGAAAATTGCTAAATTTTTAACAAGTCTTATTTCCAAAGAACATATTAGAGTTGTTCTGTTAATCGCTGGCTCTTAGAATCACCTGATTTTATGAAAACCCTACCTTTCACTTTGCTAAATATATCTACTGTTTCTTGAAGACAAAGACGGGGAAAAAAAAAAGGGCACAAAATTTTGACCCACAGAAACCTAAAAGTTTTTAAAACTGTGTGTTAGAACATGGTTTTAAAGAGAACATATTGCCGAACTGTGAGGAAAGGATGCTGAGCCACATACAACAAAGTTACAAACAGCAAAAAATACCATAAATTTAAGTAAGTTCCATACAAAAGAGGATTTACAACTGCATTTGGGATTACTACACTTGTTTGGCAAAAAAAGTAAAACAATTTTCATTACATTTTGAGCAGTATAATATACAAATTGCCTCAGAATATGCGGGGGTGAAGCAGGAAATGGGACAGAAACAGAACTGCCTGTCCCAGTAGTGTAAATGCTACCTGGTACTTATGGAGGGACAGCATTAGGCTAGTTTGCCCACATTAATCTTTGTCTATTTAATTTTGTAAAACTAAAGAAACTTACATACACCTCTGCTTGGAAAAGGTATTAGTATGTCAGCAACACTTTTGTCAACAGATGTATGATATGCATCAGCACGAAATTTGTTTTCTTTCAACGGTAAAAATAAATTACTGCTATGTTTTGCTTGCAGTGCTATTATGGGCTCAGATGACAGCAAAACTAGTCAAGATCATTCATTATCAGCAGAACTGATAAGTAAGTTGCAGTCTTCACCGTTATTGACGCCTGTGTCAGGAGAACCTACCCAAATTTCCAATGTCTGTAGGAAATCAGTGTGCAAGAATGAACATGAAGCTAACAGAAATAAAAAGTAAAACTCATAAGAAATACTGCCTGTAAACAGATATTTACAACCAAACAAAAAGAAACAACCAGCAAACCTCATTATAAAAATCACATACAACACTTTAGAAAGATATTTTTAGTCGAGTTTAACACAGCCAGATGCTTGTTTAAGCAACTTAGAGACACAGCGTCTAGACAAAAAAAAAAAAAAAATTATCACATTTCAATCATCCAAGACTAGGATAGAATTCAAGTAAAAAAATCATAAAAGAAAATCTGATTTTGTACTTTTATAGTAAGATTAGCTTTAAACTTCAGAATTCAGTCAAGATGAAAATGTGGAATCAAAGAATCATCACATTTAGTTGTAGAAGGAAAATTAAGGGGATAAATGCACATTTTGAAGCAGTATAAATAAACTCCAGCCAGCAGAACCAAGCCTGGCTCATGACCTGATCTATTAAATCATGCAGTACGTCGTCTTGGATTAGTGCAGAAAACTGGAAGATACAGTCCTTGTCTTATAGTTGAGTGTTATAAAATAGATTGTGAAGCCGCACATAATGACAGGGTGTAATGTAAAGGTCTACAAGTGAAATAAAAATTGACATATAACAGCTGACTATGATTGCTTAAGAGAAACAAGATGTTTAAAAGTGTTCAAAGGTGAGCATATCCAGAAGACATACTGACATACAGCAGGGCGTAAAATGTTCCAAAGCACATGACAACCAACTTAATCACATTTCAAGTATATTTTAGTACGTTAAAACTACATATACTGTGGGCAAGATTCATTTAGGACATCAAATTGTAATAGGAACTGACTTAAAGTACCAAATCTACCATAGCATAGATATACTACATAGATATACTCTGTAGCACAACTACAGAGTACAATGTGTATAAATACAGTGCCTTTATAATTCAGCTCTTCACATAAATTTTACAATCCTATTGACTTTTGTTACAAAAAAAAAAAAAAAAAAAAGCTCTCTGGCTGTATATTCTGATGCCTGTTGCATTTTATATACAAATGAAATGTGAGAAAGGAGAGCCCTGAATGTTAAGCTTGCTTTCACAGATTGAAGGATGGAGGCTCCTAGTACCCAAAGACTCGTTTAGCAATATTTCAATTTGTTCACAGTAAATATTTAATGTGACCTTCAATACGTCAGTGACTAAGATATGACATTATGCATCTTTCCCATTTTTAACAGTCTAAAGTAAAAAGTCAGCTTAATGAATAACTTGCATATAAAAAAACCCCTAACACTGCTCAAATTATTCATTTCCTAGCATAAGTGCTCAGAGATACCAGTTGGTGCTTTTAGAGCTTTGCAAAAAGCGTTCAAGCTTGTTTTGCAATATAAATCTGAAAAAAATCCCAACCCAGTGAAGTCTTGTGTCAGCAAAGGGAATTGTAAAATTGACACTGTGTAAACTGCCTTCTTTCCACTTAATAAAACACGCTGTGTGTGGAGTGATGAGGAAGGACAGAGTTCCTTTGCATACAGGAGCTGTGCAGAAAGACTGCATACTTTTATCCCCTTTAAGAGATACGGCAGAAAATGGTGCACTGAATTGATGGCCTATTTCTGTTACTGATTCAGTGACTTCCAAGTAATTTAGTAACTGCTACATCGGGTCCATGTAGCCCAACATCCTACTGGTGACCACTGTCAGAGGCACAACCTTCATACTGGTTTCAGTGGCGCAAAAGGAATCTTAAAGATTGTCCTGAGCCTTTGTTCAACAAATGTTCTTTCACTTCCAAATATTGATCAGTGGAGCCTATTAGAAATATCTCAACATGTGCATAAGAAGGAAGCTTTCCTGAAATTTACTCAAGGGAAATGCACAAAAATTGCTCAAAATTTTGTAATACATTTCACAGTGGCAAACAGCCATGCTAACTACCTGCTATTAGCTTGGATCCCCCATTTCTGCTTGATATTTTTGTGCTTGTCCTAGTGCCAAGTGACACCTACGAAATTATGATGATCATTAACAAGTTCCTCTCTGCCCATCCATGACAACTGGGCAGAATGCAGAGGCAGGGAGGGTGGTAATTACTTCTTTCGTATTAGGTCCCCCATTATCTTAAATATACCAGCAGCAAAACAGCCCTATCAATATACTGTCTTATTTTAGATTCTGTCTTTTTCTCTTTCACATTCTTTGTTCAAGACATGAAAGCATTCAAAGGATATTAAGTTTCAATGTTTCTGTTTGCATTCAATTTTTTTTTTCACCTTTACCAGAAGAAACACTGGGAGACGGAAGTGCAAGAGGACACTATACAACTCTGCAGAAGTTGGTTTAAGTATTTTAAATTTAAAACTAATCAAACAAAAGCACAGTAGCTGACGAATGTGCGCTGCTTAAAGAATTCAACATTCTATCTAAAATTAATCTAACTGCATTAAAAAAACCCCACATAAATAAAAAGCCCCTCAACCCCCCCTAAAATCTGTGTTTCTAAACTGAATGTTAACAGCATCTTGCAGATCCAATATCTTAATGTGGGAAAACAGAAGTTCCCATAGACAAGAAACAGAACTCAGTCAAGGACTGAGATACTTCTTGTATATAAGGAAAGGACAAACCATAGCAGCAGAGACATTTGAAAAATAATTAACAAAAACTAGTCATTCACTCCCAGTGTGCTTTCTCATCAGAGGAAAGTGAAAGAAAATGGACAAGGACTGTAGGCAAGTAAGAGAAAAAAAGCCCTCAGATAAGAGCTAGAAATTTGAGGAGCAGAGAAAAATAGCCTGAGTACCCTTCTGCCAGAAAACACTTCTATATTAGAGCATAAGGATAACACCAGTAGTAACAATCTTTCATAAAATAAAAGGAAGATCACTGTTCTTATCTCATGGGATACACAGTCGTTAAGATAACTTGATAATCCATATTTAAAACACCTAGAATAAAAGTTTCACTAAGTCAATATTTCATTGGCATTTTAATTAAATAATTGGTCTAAATTCTAAACTGGGAAATGAAATTATGATCTTATTTAAGCAGAATAACTGAGGTCATCAAATGACTTTTAATTAAATTGTTAATAGATTTTTCTTTAATTCTTTAGGATGATTGATGACTGCACACTTAATTGCTGAGTTTGTTCATTACCATTATGAGTCAATTCCATGCAATGCACTTTGGTACGGCTGCTCTAGTTATCTCCCTATTAAAAAAAAAAAGAAGAATTGCCAGTTTTACTCCACCATTTAGCATTACTCATGCATGCTTCCTGATGCAGTTCACTTCTAAAAAAATGGCCAGGTAGATCGACCATTTCCATTGGATGGATGTAGTTTACAAAGTTAATCTGCTAGTGAATTAGTAGCCCAATTGTATTTTCCAGAAAATCTTGCTCCAATTGGCTTAGTAATCTTTCTTATGTTTGTCAGAAACAATGGTCATTTCGGTTTTTGAAAATCACGCTAGACAAGCTACCTTAAACTTCCTTTAACATGTGGTGTAGAGATGGCAAATTTTTTTTGGCATGTTCTCTAGCTTCATTTACAGAGTTCCGTAATCTCCTGACAACAGACCTTCTGTGATTATGCACTCAATAAAGACCTGAAGAAATGACAGCTTGGTTTCACGCCTACCTACTGCTATCTGTCCTTAGTTTGTTGACAGCATAATTCCTATTACCACCAGCAGTGCATAAGCAGTGTAACTATTTCACCTTCTGTAAACAGAAGCTCTGGATTTAAACTTTTCTGCTTTGAGTTGAGATAAGCAATTACAGCAGTTTACAGCACTTTAAAAAAAGTTGAAAAATACAGAATTCATCTCTGCTTTTTTCCTAAATTCTACATCCATGACAATATTGCTACCAAGACCTAAGCTTCCATCAAGCCTTTCTAAATGTGTATCTAAACAATTTACCAGCAGTAGTACTTCTTGCATTTATCAAGTAAATTAAAAAAACAAAGGAAACTAACAAAAAATTACCAGTTGCAGGTTTACCAAATCAGCCGTCTCAATGTATCTCAGTAAAAAGAACATCGTTTCACCATCTCATCACCATCAGGGATGGTAGAGAATCACAATCCATATTTCTGAACAATATTCATAGAAAATTTGCAAAGGTTGGATGGAGAACTGCACATGTACACTACCACCTTACTGGTAATGTGTTTACCACTCTATAGTCAAGAGCCTAAATAAAGATTACACAATCCTTTTTATTATTTTACCCATGATTATTACATTGGGATAAACCTTTGCTCCTCACTGTCATGCAGGAAACACCACGTTGACAGAAGAAATGCATCTGCTAGGCCACAAATTAAAGTATAAATAATATTTTTTTTTTAAGTATTGATAAATTTAGATCTGAAAACATACAGCAGGGACATAGTTAAAACAAAACTAAACAAAACTAAAAAGCAAACCCAAACACAGATAAGTGCATAGGAAGCTTATTTTCTAGAGAGTTAATTTTGGCCACAATTACTTTCTTACTGATATCTTTTGTGTTTTTTGCTGAAATGTAGAAAGTTTCAGTTCTCTTATCAAGTCATTATCAACACTCTGATGAAGCCCAGTGTTTTACCTCAGTTCCCATTTGTTTAGATCTGTAAGGCAGAGTTAGGAATAGAAAATCATGCATCTGGCAATTATCTTTTTCCTTCCAGTTTGTTTAAGTATTAAACTTATAGTTTAAACTGTGTTGAAGTAGATGAATGGTTAGTTAGCACTTCTTTGGACTTAATTTGTGTCTTAAGCTTTGCTAAGCCAAATTTCTTGAATGAGGTGGAGGTTTAAATCAGACTTTCGATTTGCAGGCATATGTAATTCTAAGTCCCATTTAATAAATACAAATGTTTTCTGTTCCATCGTATTCAGGAAATTTTGAAATCAGGAATAACTTTATGAAAAAGAAAGGAAAGAATTTTTATTCTGGAAAGGAAGAAAAATGAGAAAATCCAAAACAGTAAGAGCTACAAGCAAAAGGTTTTGTACCCTTCGAACTGTGACCCAAACACGGGTATCTGCAAAGCTTTATTGTTTCGCGCAGGCAGAAAAGGGGAAAAACTGGAAAGCTTGGAATTAGTTGCTAGCTGCAAGCAAGCCTTCAGGAGCCAGCAGAGAGAGCACAGAGACCATCTGAAATTTTATCTGACAAGGAAAACATAAATTATCACAGGTCAAAGGACTGTGAGAAAAAGTTGAATAACAAGGAGATTTAGTTTACTGGATTTAAAATTGTGACTTTATGGGGTTTTTTTTGTTTCCAGTCTAATATATATTTTATCAGCCTCCAAGTATGCCTGCTTATGAAGGATATGGCCATTTAAACTCCAGGCAGCACTTTTCAAGAACTTAAAAAAACCCAGCCTTTATCGAGATGTCTTCAGACATAAGTTTCATGTTTGCGTTACTGAATTAGATCCTCTTCCATGATTTTCTGCATTAGTACTTCACTAATAGAGCAACTTATTGAAGACACTCAGTTTGTCTTCCTTTTTAAAGATTTTCAGCACTACTTTACTTGCTTATCCTCATTTAGCAAAACGTAAATTCTTACATGGGAGAACAAAGACAGACCTTCCCTCCCTCCCTATTTTGGGACAGCTAAGCTTGGAGGCTAGCATGGACAGAATGGCACCCATGGTCTTAGCATTTATCAGTATGGAAAGTAAAATGTATTGACTTGTGTTCAGTGTTTTGCTTTCCTAGTTAAACTTATGAAAAGGACAAGGCAATGGAAGCAGTATCACACCTGACAGGCAGCGGTTAGGAAATCACGTAGGGCACCTAGAAACAAGACTTATACCATACAGGGTTCAGCACAGAAGCTCCACCACTGTTCAGGTTGAAGAGAGATTTTAACTACAAACTGCGAATTGCAGGGTTTTTCCTCCGTTTGCATTCTTACTAAGCCAGAGGCAGCAATTGACCCTTACAAGCTGTTTTACAGCACGGGTCACATCTTCCTGTTTTATATCATGTTTTCATCACTCAACAAATTACCTCCATGTTTATCATTGCAGTGTGCAGTTCAGACACAAACTGAGTTTTGATCCTTCAAGTGCAAAATATGACTCTGGACATTTCTACTTCTGTTTATAAAATTGTATTTAATCTCAACGGGACAAAATAGGATCAATGGAATCATGAAATGAAAATCCTTATACGTTCATAACAACAAAAAAGAAATAGAAAATTATGAAGATGACTGCAGGTGGAAGTTGAGTGACATTATGCCTCAAAAAACAATTTCCTGAAAGCACATTGCCCTAAGACAAAGTATTTAATTATTATGTATGCTTTTGAAACATGACTGACCACATTCTGTTCTTAACTAATGGAATCAAAACAGCATAAGTGAAAACAGAATTTATCACTGCATTTTAATGCTATTCTATAAAAGAAAATTAACTTAAGAAAAAGCTTAATTAAAACATAGGAAGTTATTATTAAGAGAAAAACCCAGTATGCTGTGAGTTAGCTAAAAATATTGATCAGGTTCTAGAGTTTAAAAACAAACCTTTCATACATTCACAACACAGTTCCGGACAGTTATTACAAAACAGTAAGCACAGATTATGTAGGAATTCAACAACCTTTTCCAACTTGCAAGGCTTCAGACTTAACTGACTTCTATTGTAAAAGCAGTTCTATAACCTACTTGAGAGCCTTCCTAACAAATTCATGAATAAACTGCTTAACCAACATTACTGCAAAGTAACAAGGGACATACACCATTTTTTTTGTTGTTTGTTTGTTTTCCTAGGAAATATGTCAGCATAGACAGAATTACAGAAAAAAACAAAGCACACAGTTTAAAAAAGATATTTCCTTAATATGGCTTCTTTATTGATTTTTAAATAAATGTAATATAAAGAGAACGTCAACAAAATAATTCAGCTACTGCTTATGCTATGAAAAAACAGGGACAAATTAAACATTGTCAGCTGTGGCACACTCCAATAACAAAACCACAATTTACATTTATTCCTTAAAATAACTCAAGTAATAAAAGCAAAGCGTAACAGAGATGGTTCTTTTTCTTTGGGCAGTGCAGTAATGTCAAATACAATGGCTGTCATAAAAAGGTAAGAATACTGAAGCATACATACTCATATATATTCTCTTCAAGCACAGAAAATTTTCAGATTTGCAGTCATTTTCCACACGTTATAGATATAAATCCCTTTATATCAACTGAGGCATTACAGTATTCACAATCTAAGATGACCAATACTGGGACAGAAAAGTTTGTTGATACTGAAATCTAATCCTAGTCAACAACTCCTGATTTAAAATTGCCCAGAATCTCACATCAGCTTTGACACCTTTTACCTATTTAGAAATACTCGATTCTTGCTTACCTAAACAAAGTTCTCACTTTCTGGCCTCAGTATTGTTAAAGAAACAAGAGAGCTGTAATGTTCAAGCAAACTATTTATATTTTAACAGAAATAACATTTCCTCGTTTTACTAACGAAATGAAAAGAACATTCATTGAATGGTGCTGTTTGTATACTGAAAGCTACAGAAATTTAAAACAGTAATCACAATAAGCTAACTGCAACAAATGCTTCCCTACCAGTAATTCTATTATACACTACATGGAATAAAATATACATATTGACTAATCAAAAATTATACCTGTATTTTATGAGTGGGAGAAAAATACTACATGTAAAAACGCTCCAGTGTACCTACTTTTTACCTACATAAGAACATTTTTATCTGAGCTACTTCTCCCACATTTTTAAAACATGTTTTTACACTTACTTAAGAATAGTAATACTTAAACATTTAGTGATTAGTATTAATAATAATGACTTAAAACTGGTGTTCTATGTATGTAAAGAGAATATATGTAATGCAGGATTTTTTTCTCAGAGGTGAAAAATGCAAAGAGGCATTTAATCCAAACTGAAAACCAGGTATCTCCAGCTCTAAGAGACACCAAAATTTTCTTCTTTTGTCAAAACTGGTCAAATGAGAGTTACATTTCTAATAATATTCTAAAAAATATAATCTCATCTTTTGTTTCAAGAAATATGTTTATATATACAAACTGCATGGAAGACCAGCACTTTGTCTTTGATAAGCAGCAAATAGGAATCTGATGCCTAACAGGGTGGAAAATTTCTTCTTGAGATATGAATCTCATGCTGGTTTCCAATCTGAAGTTATTTGTTTACTGCAACGTCAAAGATGCACATCTTTCAAAGATACAAGAAAAGACAGTCCTGCTTTTAAGGACAGACATAAAATTCAGGAACAGCAACAATAAAAAAAAAAGCTCCACTAGATAAATATAATCCGACTTCATGCAAGGTATCTGTCCCTATTTATTTGTGAGCAACAAGGATTTTGTTTACAGGCTAAAAAGAAGTGCCACGGGTGACAGGATACACAGATGGAATTCATAGAACTCTGTTTTGCACTGGAAAAAAACACGTGTGTGGATATTTGTGTATGTACATCTATAAATGACAATTATGCTTGTGCACAGGTAGGTAGATGCTCAGAAATACTGAAGCACAGCAGATGGGGTCCAATGAACATATTCAAACAAAAAATACGATCCCATCAGTGAACAAGGATTTGGAATATGCATTCTTGGTATTCAAAGAAAAGCAATACTCACTTGAGAAGCAAAAAATGACCATGCTTCTGTGATGAATGAACAGACATTCCCCTTCAGCAAAAAATGAGTATGAGAAGAGAATGAAGAGGCTATCTGACTTCACCAGAGCTGTGTAAGCACTGAATTGGAAAGAAAGATGATAAATAAGAATCCCAACATGGAATAATGATAAATACAGGCAGGTGGTATCAAATCAAGGTAACACTCAAGTAACAAAGAATAATTAGTTTGAATTATTCTTATCTTTGCAGTATGCAATGCTGAGTGAGCAGCCATTTCAGAAATGTAATTCCAGTAACACAAGCTCCATGGTGAAGACTGAGATGTAAACATGTGCTGTTACATTACCCAAGATATCAGTGTAGAACATAAATTTGTAAGAAACAGATCATTGCCAGGACTAAAATCAGTCTACTCAGTATGGTACATAGAGGTGAATATCACCAAAGAAGGCGTAGCAAGATATATTTGATACTCCTGTACAGATACTGTCTCGGAAATTAAGAAATTGAGTCACATAAGCACTTCTATCAGCTGAGGACACCTACAGGACGGTTGTGACCAAGGAGATGCATCATACTTGCAAATATAGTACATTTATCTCCCTATAGCATGTGCAGACCATACAACTACTGTGCTGTTGTTAGTGGAGTAGCAAACTTTAATACCTACATATTCTAATTTTTAAGATGGATGGGGAAACACAATGGATCCAAGACAAGCTCCTGAGAAATTGCTTGCTCCTCAGGAAAGCAGAGTCTCTAAAACCTGTTCTAGTTTAAGGGACTGCAATGATGAGCTCTACCCATGTCAGTAAACACTTGGATACTGAATCTCGAAAACATGTATTTAGAACTTGACTTTACACATCTTCAATTCTGGTAATTGGATCATTGCAGATGAAATGATAATTAATCATGTAGTTATTGAAACAGACAGACAGACAAACAATTTCACAATATAGTGATACGACACTTCATATGGTATTTGTAAAAGTGAGTAAATAATACCTGGAGATTAAAATATTTCACTTATGGGGAAGAAAAGCTGAAGCTCCATTTTCCATTTTAGAACTTTACTTCCTTTTTAATGCATCAGAAGTCTCTGAATGTCATCTACGCATTTACTGAATCCCACTTTGTTTTTAAAGCCCTTCCAAACTTCTGAGAGACTGACACATGAAAAGATGGAAAAGGAAGCACACATTTAAAGCAACCCACCAAATAGGCATAACAATCAGCAAGAACACACTACAATTACAGCAAGACTTGCTGCTGGTTTCAAGTGTGTAAGCCTTCAGCGAGGTCCTTAGTGCTGCAGGCTTAGATTACCATTTCTAAAACAGAAATGCTGATGACACACTAAGCTTTAAGCATAAAATGCACTGATCTCCTCTGGAGGTAGAGTACATGGTATTGATCTTAGCACTCCTGATACAGACAGCAAGCTGTGACTGATAAAAAGCGTTGTTGTTCTTAAATGCTCTTGAGGGAACTAAGAAAGCAGATGCAAGGTGACAGAAATTAGAAGGGATTGAGAGCTGTGGGTATATTTTGAGTTAGTTGGCACAATAATTAGCGAACAATTTTGAACAGCATTCCCTAATTCTTGCCTCATTCACTTGCTTCTAACAGACAAAAGCATGCAATTACCTAGATAACCATTTGATAATTTAAACTCTTAAACTGTGCATCACTGAACACTGTTTCCACTGCCTATCAAAACGTGAAAACAGATTATTTCGCCCCAGCAGCCAGCTGTGGGCTAGAGAGGTCAGTGGACTTTTTGCTCTCATGCGATTATGCATAATAAAGGTTTGGTAATCCAAAATGGACTCTGAGCATCAGCTGCTTTTGCTGGAGCATCACAGATGTAACTCATTAGCTGTAGGTAAGCCATTCTGCACTAGAAGAGAATTCAGCTAACTCAGCTGATGATGTACTATAGTGTTAAACTGTGCTAGAATGAACAAACATTAAAATAAAATTCATAACTATAGGTAAAAAAATACCCAAACCCAGAAACTACTCAACACCTTGGTATCATTTTTACACAGATAGTCTAGAGCAGAGAAAAGCTGAGTCAAAGAAAATAGTATTTATTGAGGACACAACTTTTTTCTCTTGCATGCCCCAGCCTTCCTTTAATCCTTCTATCTGGAGGGTGAGAGAAGGAGGTTTTGTGTTGGGTTTTGGAGGAAGGAATCTAGCATGCATTGGATACAGGCAAGTTAATTTCTGCATACAAAAAGACATAAAAAAATAAAAGCAAATACTTGTTTGTTGTTCTTTTAGTATAAAAAAAAAAACCCTGAGAGCTATCACCTTACGTTCAGCAGATGCCCACTCCTTAAGCCCTTTAAAATTCATTGATGCCCAATACACTTAAGAGTTCGGGAAAATTAACAGAACTTATTCTTTTTTTTTTTTTTTCTACTGACACTACAGAGATGAGCAAATTCAGATGTCTGCTTTAGTCATAATTTCATATTCCTAACACCTCAAGAGAACATAAGTTTTAGGAGAAAGGCATTATTTGATTTTTCAGCTCATTGATTTGTCTCATTCAAAACTTACAAAGATTCTAACAAGTTTTTATTCACAAAACGCATTACCAAAAAAAATTCAGTGTTACTGATGTATGACAAGCCAGCAGATAAACTCATTCTCAATACACAATAGATTATCCAAATACCAACATTCATCAGACCTCTTGAAAGACATGATCTCAGTTTTAAAAAGCTTTGAAGAAAAAATATCTGAGTCTTCTGACAGTCATCTGGTATTGTGTGAAGTGAAAATGTGAGACCTAACTTTAGATTTTCCTTTTCTTTACAAGCTTACCTGAAGATATTTCACTTAAATCTTGATAGGAATGTATGAGTATTCTCAGCTTGCAAACTAAATATAAGTGAATACATAAACATGGAATGCAACATAACTCTCTATTTGTGCTTCACATTTAAATTAAAGCATAATGATCAAAACTTGCATTTAGGGGAATAAAGTTTATGCAGTCAGAGAGCACAATCTAATGTTGGTACAGCACGTTACATGTTTAGAACTGCACAATATATATTATCCCTATTTATCTTTTCACAGTACCTTAGCACCATGCTGTTTACTGTACGCTGTTTTCATAGTAAGAACCCCCCAAGGTAAATATGTTCTTAGAAGCCTATCCAATGGCAGGATACAGAGACTGAATGCGTTTACAAGGAATGATTAAATCATCAGAAAAGTCAGTAGGAGTGCTTATGTGCTTAAAATCAAACAAGTTTATACAGTCCCAGGCACTAAGTGAACAATTCTCATAGATGTCACTAATATTGGTATACAACATTGTCCTCCTCTTGATTACCACAACCATGTAACTCATCAAAAACAATAGATGTAACTAAACGGCAATTACTTTTTACAGATTGAAAGCAGCTTAAAGAACAGAGCTGAAATCCCCCATTTCTCAAACATTTAGATCCCCACATAAGAAGTTCTCTGAACCTCATCTAGATTAACACAGAAATCTGCTGTCTAAATGAGACAGCTGGGTTTTAACTGGAGAAGCACAAAATTACATGATGATGCAGAGAAGTAACAACATTGCTATTTTTACAGATGAACATTGTATTAAAAGGGTCTTTTGGTCATGGAAGGAGCAAATACTGTACATATTCCTTTCCCAAATACTGTACATATTCCTTTCTGTATGCCTGGATGTTTATGAAGCACAAATCATCTTCTGGCTGGGTATATTGGGTCTGTGTGGCAAGATTTTGGTAGCAGGTAGGCTACAGGGGTGGCTCCTGTGAGAAGCTGCTAGAAGCTTCCCCTATGTCCAACAGAGCAAATACCAGACAGCTCCAAGACAGAGCCACTGCTGGCCAAGGCTGAGCTCATCAGCGATGGTGGAAGCACCTCTGGAATAATGTATTTCAGAAGGGTAAAGAAAACTGCACAGCTGCAGCCAGAGGAGAGCGGACTGATAATATGTGAGAGCACCAACTCTGCAGACACTAATGTCATATTGAAGAAGAAGGGGGAGGAGGTACTCCAGGTGCCAAAGCAGAGGCTCCCCTGCAGCTTGCGGTGAACACCCTGCTGAGGCAGGCTGTCCCCCTGCAGCCCATAGAGGTCCACAGTGGAGCAGATATTCACCTGCAGCCCATGAAGAACGCCACACTGGAGCAGGGGGGTGCCTGAAGAAGGCTGTGAACCTATGGGAAGTCTGTGCTGGAGCAGGCTCCCGGCATGACCTGTGGCCCTGTGGAGAGAGAAGCCCATGCTGGAGCAGTCTGTTCCTGAAGGACTGCACCCCATGAAGGAACCCACACTAGAACAAAGGAAGAGTGTGAAGAGTACTCCTCGTGAGGAGGAAGGAGCAGTGTTTTTAAGATTTGGGTTTATTTCTCGTAATTCTGCTCTGATTTGACTGATAACAAACTAATTTCCCCAAGTCGAGTCTGTCTTACCTGTAACAGTAACTGCCAAGTGATCTGCCTGTCCTTATCTCAACCCATGAACTTTTCATTGTATTTCCTCTCCCCTGTCCAGCTGAGGAGAGGAGTGATAGACTGGCATCCAGCCAGGGTCAACCCACCACACCAGCTCAGACAGTTTTTGGACTGTTTCAACACTTGTCTCTTACAAAGTACTGCCTCAGTCCGCTGGCCACACGTGCTTTCTGATACCACTTCTGAGGCTTAACCTCCTATGCTATTCAACACCTCAGAACACCCCTTCAGAAACAACCAACCAACTTCATGGCCTGCTCTGAAGCAGTTACGTTCAACTCGATACAAGAATGACTGACATTTTACAACATTGTAGTCTACAAAGTGATTTATTTTTTTTTATTATTCTTTGGTTTGACAGACTATTAATAAAGTCCCTTTGCACAGATGAGCGGTACTGAAGGAAAACCTTAAGGATTTTCAAGGTCTCAAATCTAATCTGGCCAATTTTGCCTCAGAACCTTCCCCAAAAGCAATGACCCATGTAGTAAGGGAAATTTAGAAGTTTCAGATACAGCTTTTATTTTGCCACCAGCTGGGGTGAGATGATGCTTAACAATCACATTGTGGATACTAGCCTTGGTAATCAAGCTCTAAACGCCCAGGCAGGAAGGTCCAGATATGGATATATCTATATACTTTTCCCCTGTGCACTTCACATTTTTTGGTTTTGTTTAGTTACAAGTAAATAAGCTGTATACCAGAAGGCACCCTTTACTCTTAGCCTGAATAACCCATGTTTGATATTCTTTACATCTCTTTTACAGCTGATTTTTACAACGGTTAGATGCACCTGAAAGCCCTACAATCCATCTATATAAACCTAAGGGGCAAATTTTGACTTCTGCTGTGATTCTAACCATTAAGACTTTGCCACTTCACCTGATAGTTAAAAGCTTTTACAAAGGCTTGAACTCATTAAGAAATATAACCAGTGTGACAATGTTTGCCAGGCACATCTGGAGCTGCACACGCCTTGTAATAACCTTTAAAGGTCTTTCAACACCTCTGAAAACATGTGCATCAAGGAACAAAGGCCACTGATTGACTTTTCTGGATGACAGGAAATATTCTAACATTACGGTTCTGCTACTCAAATGCTCATTTCAAACACTTGATAATGTGCTCAATATTTTGGTACCAAAAATGGCACAAAAATACTTCAGTCTCGGTGTTTTATTTTTTTCTTTTTTAATATTTGCAGTTGCTTGGTATAAAGTATCACCTAGGGACACATAACTAGGAAATTACTGTATATCACATGAAAAAATGTTTCTCTAGGACGATTATGGATCATTCTTCTAAGCATAATGCATTTGAGTCAGTTTTCATATGTACAAAAGTTATCAGCAATATAGATTTTCTTGCCAAAAATCTCCAAAAACTACACAAAATGCTTTCCAATCCTGATGCTTTTAACATTATGCAAATTATTTATCCATTTACTTTATTAGTAAAACATCACTGTATTACAGAGACACATTTTGCATTTCTGTTTTTGAGCTATTTTTAAATTAGGTTAGATTTGACAAGGGTCTATTTGTGGTAATGTGGTAATTAAGCTTTGAACAGATGTCAGCGTTAATAAGGAACTCAGATGAGGTGCAGGGAGATGAATGTACTCTTTTAGCTGCACTGCCACACCAGACATCATTGAGCGGAGAAGCCAGCATGGCTTCAGCAGTTCTTTTTTCAGATTGCTTCTGGAAAATTGTCCGGTAACTCAAGTTTTCTGATATTATTCAGCCATTTCACATGATCTTTCACACTGTATTATTCTTAAAATAAATTACTGTTCTATCGATATTTATGACATTATAGATTTGAATCGATTCCTTATAATTGCATCTCTTTATAACAGAAATTATCTTTTTTGTTATTGATCATCACTTTAAAAAATATTCCTTGCATAGATTTTCTTATTCTCCCTGTTATTACAGGCTGCATAAATACTTAATGCTGTGAGAAACAATTTTCAGAAATTACAAGTGAAATTCACAGACAGGTCTGAGTCCTGGCCAAGAGTTTTAAATTCAGTTCAAAGAAACCAGTATTTACGTTGTATGTACTAAATTGGTAAAAGCAGTACATAAACTCACCATTAGCTAACAATGATAAAAAAATTAGTTAATTACTTCATTCACAGTCAGCCATTTAACTTGTATCTGCACTGGTAAATGAAACCGGTCAGACACCATTCTCTGCCCCCAAAACTAACTGACAGACCATGTGCCAAACTCTCCAAGCCCTCAAATCAGTGCAGGCACTTCCAAACAAATTTGTGAGTGGTGACTAGCCATCCCAAGTCCTGAATTTTGCTGATGCGCTGTTTAAGAGAGGAGTAGCTGGCATAAGTAACACCATGTTCTTTACATTGTTCACTGTACAGCAGTATGGTAAACTGGGTGCTAGTGCTCTGAGCCATGCCTTGGTCTTATTTCTTTACTTGTAAATCAGCAAATCCCTCTGTCTATTCACTGAAATAACTTACATGTCTTTCTTGTCTCACATCATAAACAAACAAAATTTTCACTAAATTCTTAATTGGTTTCTCCATTGCTGATCTTTTTCCCAAAGTCACTTCAATAGAGTTTGGATTGAGTCGGACAAGAAACAGTATAAGAAGCTCTCCTGATAAGGAAGGTTGTTTGTTTCTTTGCTTTTGCTGGTTTGGAGTTTTTTTTAATCTCTAAGAGAAATCACTATCTTGACGTCTTTTTTTTCTTCCATTTCTCATGACACATTTCACAGTCACATTCCTCTAGCACCATATTAAGAACCTCTTTCAACTATAATATTTTCATGTCTCATTAAAAACTCAGCAAGAAGATCCATTAATTTGACCCATAATAGTTTATGCAAATATATTTCAACCTATCTAGCATTCATTATACTTTTAAAATAGAAAAACAAAAGATTAACATATAGTAACAAATTGCCTCATCACCATGTAAACACTGGCATGTGTCTAAGCAACACCCTCTCTGCAAACTAAATCAATATATACTTTTGACCATGTGATCATTTATACTCAGAATATATCTCAAGAATCACAGAATGACAGAATGGTTAGGGTTGGAAAGAACCAACCCATCTAGTTCCTACTCTCTTGCCATGGCACAGGGAAACCTTTCATTAAACCGGGTTGCTCAAAGCCCCATCCAGCTTGGCCTTGAAGCATAGTATTAAAAGGCTTGGGCCATTTAAACTAGTTGTTGGAACTTGTTACTATCTTATGCAGAAATTATGGTATGCAGATTAAATTATAAGCACTATTAAGTAGAACTTCTTAACTATGGAATTTCTGAAAACAGAAAGCAAGGTGAAATAATATTCACTAAGAATGTCAATAAGGAGTCTTTAAAAGAACAGAATTTTTCAGGAAAAAAAGGAATTTCAGAATTCAAATTGTTATTAAGCATTAGTTAAAAAATATTGCTTCTTCTCAGTAGAGAACTGGTTCTTACACAGTTGGCTTCTTCTTTTCCTTTTCTTTCTTTTAAACGAGCAATGAAGTACTAGTTATTTAAAGCAGCATGTTCAGAATGTGACAAATTTCAGAAATATTACAATCATCTGCCTAAAACTCTTCCAGAATACTGAGTACCTGAAACAGGACCAGACTGTTCTGGACCAAAACACTCAGAAAGATACATCCTGGCATTATGTCTTGAAGTAACTCTTGCAAATCTAGGCAGTGCCTAAACTTGGCAGAATTTGCAAAAACACGGCACTATGTTAACCACTTTGCAAGAATCAAAAGCTTAATGTGAAAACACAGCAAAGCAAGTGCAGCAATGCCAAAAAGGGTAAGAAAAGTAACATTAGTTCAATGAACATCTTCATAGGAGAACTGCACAAATATTGCAACAGAAAATTATCAGCTTGTCAGTGTGAACCGATATGAGGAGTTTATTTGTTTCAGGTTTGAGAGGGACAGAGGCCCATGTGTGCCAGGAGCAGCAATATTAGCAGTGAGTAATGACCATGGGCAAGCTAAAGCATTAAGAACTGATAACAGTGATTTTAATCTTAGTAATGTAGAATTCACTTGAAACAAAAGACACATTAAAGAAATGGAAACAGGCAAGATTTGTTAAGAGAAAGGAAAAGTTATTACTAGGGTCAAATCCATGTAAGTTCTGTCATTAAAGTGCTTAACACAACAGAGGAAGAATTAAAAGCTTTTTTTCCAATTTCCTATTTTGTTTTTTTAGATACAAATTAAGGTTACAGTAATTGCTACCAAGTGCTAAAAAAAAACATGTCATTGTCCCAGTTCAGTACCATGCTGTAAATGGCAGAGGTATCATAGATGTGCAGTTCTCACCCATGCAGACATGTACCATGAAGAAGTAGGAAACCATTCTCTAGTTGCTTAAACAGGCAAAGAAAGAAATCAACAAACTGGTTGGTTTTCAATGTATCTTCTTCAGATTAGCAAGACTATAAAACATCAAGAAAAACTACTAGACTAAGTGGTACCCACCAACAGGAACTACTAATTAGGGGAGCCCTGAAAATTCATTCACTGTTGCAGGCACTGCTGTTTCAAACTAAGGGTTTGAAAAGTCTTTGACATACAAATATTCGTCATTGTTAATTATAAATCTATTTAACTGGGGAAAGAAGATGCAGGGGATTGTTTCTGCCAAGAATGTGGAAGCTTCTTACATGTAACACAGACTGGTTCATCTTATTCAGATGCTGGACTTCTTTTGGCTTTGAGTAACTACTGAGCATGGTAAAAAGCAGAAAAACACTCAGACTGAGCAACAGGTCAGAATAAACCAAGCAACAATTATTTTGGATTATTCTGTCAAGAAGAAAAAAAAAATATTTTAAGTTATTATTACTGCTAAACAGTAGTTCAGGTAAACCAGATGAAAATCCAGTATTGCAGCACATATCAGTTTTATGGTCTGTAGGATGCTCACTTTAAAGCCTACGTCTCCACTCCTGACATAATAATGAAATAATTTCAAAGCAAAATTTTCACTTGTTCTAAATTTTTGCCACTGGAGTTAGTATTCCTAGTTACAGAGGACCAAAAGCTCAAATATTCAGTAGGAAAAAAAAAACCCTGAAAATTTCAAAATAAAAATCCCCCTCACACACAATCTGTATGTTGGGGGTTTGTCTTATTTACAGCTGTGATCCAGAATATCACACATTGCTATGCCAAATTATGAAAGTAGTTCACCTGTTGACATTCAGCACATCATTCTCTACTGGTGTCATTTAGATAAACTAGCAGTTCATTATCAAATTGAAATAGATGTTATACAAAGATGTTATACTGCTAAATTTTGACACCACTAGAGAAACACTGGGAAATCTGTGTGTAGTTCTGCAGTGAGTGCTTTAATACAGTTACAGTTTTTTCTCAACCATTTCCAGTGGATTACTGCTCACACTCTTATGAGTTTCTGGACTCTCAACAGATTATTGCTATCACATCTGTTTCCACGGTGTTCATTTCAGTGTCCTTTTGCCACTTTATTACTCTACCAACCATCCAATTTTTCAGCAAGGTAAAGAACTCTTTTAGATAATTCTTGTTTCTCTGGCCTCCATTATACACAGACAACCTATCTCAGAAGGCAAACATGATATTTATATGCATTTATATCTTTTTATTCTCTTTCACAGTTCAATTCAGGCAGCAGGATTTTCCTCTTGTACCATTTGGGCTGGCAAAAACTGCAAGTACATTGTATCCCATGCTAATCCTCTTGTCCTGCTTCCTCCATGTGTTTTGCTCTGTTACATGATTTTATTTACTGTTAATTATTAGCAGCCAGAGTACTGATCTCTCTTCTGCTCTTCTTCCAAGCCTCCTCAAGTATTAAATATTGCGAACAATATTGTAGCTTCTTTTGAAGAGGGGGGAAATAAACCCAAAGACGAAACAAAAGGAAAAGCCCTTTTACATCTTCATCAGCATTTAAAGCACATGTATTTAAAATGCTAAGACACCCTGTAATGTCAAGGTACCCTTACTGCAGCACTTCATTTCTCATATGGTATTACATTAGCCACATATACAATCCAACTTTCTGTATTATCCGAGATATGCACCAATACCACCCCTCCACCTGCAAACAAACAAACAAAACCAAACACCACCACCCCACACACACCATCTCATACATGAGCAACAAAAAGTGGAAAACTCTTACACAGACCTGAGTACACTGCACAGAAGTTAATTAAGTTAAAAGATTCCCAGCTGGTAATGATTTATACATTTGATATAGTTTGCTGAGACCCACATAACATTTGCTGAAGTAAGACAAAAAGTGAAAGTTATGAAAACAGCAAATAGTCTTAGCAGTGAAAAATGCTGAACTAGAAAATAGCACTAAAAAGAGCTTATGATTTTAATCACATCACTTTGCTTATTAAAAAAATCAAAATTCTGTGTCTGTGTGACATTTCCACAGACGAGCTTTAACAACTGGATGTATGATGGCTCCAGATATTCTAGAATGAGCAATATTATTATGAATTAAAAGATGAAAGATGATTCTCTCAAATTCTGGCAAACAAAGTATTTCCCCATTTTGCTCTTCTGCATGTAGGGCACAGTGCTTCACTCCCTCTCATGCTATAGCTACCTGAATGAGTTAACCTGCTTTAATCTGATATCCAACTTAAGGCACAGAGTCTGCCTATATTTTTGGCTGAATGTGGCCCTAAGTGATCAAGATATCAGACCACCTGTATGTAAAGCACTCTCTCACAAACACATCATATAGCAAAATAATTTTTTCTGATTTACATACTCATGGTGTTCAGTATAATAATTTAAAAGACACATTTCCAAATATATCCACTAACGGTCTTTTCTATGAAGCTGTCCTTAGCAGTAGAACACGAGATAAAGCAGAGATGCAGCGAAAAAGGAAATATACCTGCTTTACAGTATATGCATGTTTGCTGCTAAAGAATATCAATGAGCTACAGAAATTGTAAGCTTAGAGTTGTGGCCTTAGTCACACTACTTTACAGCTTTTAGTTACCCATCATAGCAAAAATACAACATGGAGAGAGGAAAGAACTATGCTGAGTACCTCAGATGGAGAAAGATGAAAAGATTTCAGAAAAATGACTGTATCGTTATTTACCAACAAAGAAGATACATAGAAAATGTTTTCATGTTACGGGATGATGACAAGCTACAGTTTTCAATTATTCACAGCATTACTTTAATGTCAGTGAGAAGGAGGTATTAATGTTTGATTAGGTTAAAGGATTCCTGCTGATAAATCTAACCATGAGCCTAACAATTCCTTATTTATATTCTGTTAAAGCATTTGCATGTTTTAAAGAGCACTTCTTTACTGTTCACACTCTTACATCCTGTGTTGCCAATGTAGGGTTTTTTTGTAATGACTATTCAAAACCACTGACCTTTTACACCCAACTATATAACAACCATATAGCCTCAAATAAGTTCACATATTATTTTAACAACACAGCATTAGGACCACGGAAGATACTTGAATAGTCACACAGAGAATGTACATGGCATATATTTTGCAGATTAGCTCTGAAAGCCTATTTGTCCTCATTAAACTATTGCAGATCAGAATGATTATATTGGTATTGGTGTAATTCATGGGAAACACTGATGGAGTAAGAGACATCACTGCAGCGTTTATCTAGAATTGTCAAGTTATGTTGTTTTTTGGGCTTGTTAGGCAAATATACAGCCAGCAGACACAAACCTCTAGAAGATACGTAGTACCATCTCTATTAATCACCACTCCATGTATATTTTATGTAGCACCATTAAAAAAATTATTATATATCTTCTAAACAAAATCACTAACTTCAAGGACTTATAATGGTAAAATTATGTATCATAAATTTCACCCACCAGAAAAACACTTCAGGTGGCATTCCATGTAATGGTGTAAAGTAAATATCAGCTTGAAGAAAGTTATATTATACAAATATATTTGAATTCTTATAAGCCAATTAGTATGGAAAGAATGGGCTGGTCTTATTGCCTACCTGACTTCTCAAAATGCTTTCACAGATTTTCAAAATTTCTTAAAGAAACTAACTTGTCATGCAATAAAATCAAAAGCATTCTAGTGGAATATTATGTATTAAAAATGAGAAACCTATGGTCATTCCCACAAAAAGCAGTATTTACAAGTTACACAATATCTGTCTTGAGATTTATATTTTTCACTATGTTCAATAAATTATATAGAAGAGGGAATGAATAAAGTCACACAAAAGTTTAACAATGATTTGAAATTATTTAGAATAATAAAAAGTAAAGCTAAATAGAAAAGAGGTGCAAGCCGATAAAACGAGGAAATTGAGTGTTGATAACAAAGTCACGATAATTTTAAGAATAAGTTGTAAATTTGTTATTGTCTCTTAGGAAAACAAACAAACAGAGAGACAGACATTAGAATCTCTTTTCAGTACAAATCAAAAAAATAACGAAACTTTTGGGATTCTTATAAAGAAATAGGGAATAAATTGTTAGACCATTCACTATGTAAGCCTGTGGGAGCTCAGCGCCTTGTGTATGGTACAATGTTGACCCTATCTCAAAAACTTATGACTAAACTAAAATTAAGCTAAAAACCTTGTAGAAAGGAAGGCAAGAAAGGTGATCAAAGGCATGAAAAGCTTCCAAGAGCAGCTCCAAGTCTTCAGCTTAGTGGGCTGTAGAAATCATGAATGGTATTGCAGGCTTTTTACTGACTTCTGCGGTAACAGTATAAAGAAGTTAAATAAGGAAACATTACTGGTTTTCATAATGCAAACTGTAAGGGGGCAACCATAAAAGCAATAGGAAAAAAAACTCAAACAGCAAACTATTTCCTCAGACATCACATGAACTGTGAAATCCCTTTTATTTTGTAGATTCAAAATGTTTCTGGAAATTTCAGCAGAAGGACCACTGAACATTTATAAATGAACATTATAGTTAAAGAACCTCTCAGTAAAGAAGGTGAACATTATTTCCTTTTTGTCCCTGAGCTGAAGACAAGGATGGTGCCTATTCTTAAAAAGTTTAATTTGACAGTAGGATTCCAGGAAGGCCCTTTTCCAAGATATGCCATACATCAAAGGCAGTTTATATTCATTCCAACCAGACAACGTAGGATGGATTGGAATGTGGAAGCCAGATTAAAGATCAGATAGTAGTAAAAATTCAATAAAAGGCAGAAATCTTATGTTTTGAATAAACTTCTATTTTTTTCCAGATATTCTAAAGAACAAAATAAAAGCTTTCAGGTTACAGAAAGTAACTCTAGGTCCAAAAATTCCCTCCAGGTGCAGCATTCCCACATAAGATATTTGATGATACCTTCTACATTCAAGTGTTTCTAATAGATTGATTTTGGTTTTCAATTAAAAACGAACAGTTTCTCATAAAAATTTCTTCTACTTTTAATACGGGAATCAATGTTTAGAGGATAAGAGATGATCCGCATAGAGCAGTTAAGTGAGTAGAAGTGGATACAGAGAAACCTCAACATTAAACTGTAAAGAAAAAAAAAAACCCTCACAAATTAAGTGACCTTTTCCCTTCGTGTTAGCAATTCTTCACTTTTAGGTGAAAGAAAAACCCCGACACATTTACCACTGCATTTTGCAAATAAGAAGTCAACTGTAAATCATCAACGTCATCTTGTATGCACATTTTTGTTAAGATCATAGCTGAATAACTGCTCTCTGCTGCTGTTCAGTTTGCTAAAACTGCAAAACATAGATGTAGTTGGGCTATGATAAAGAAATTACAAAATGGCTGAAAATAACTCTCTCTGAACTGAACTTTGCTTTGACAAGGGATTAATTCAAGCTACTAAGCAACCAATACTGTTTGATGATATTTTGAAATAGTGGTCAATTTTAACCATAATACCAATGGCATTAAACTAGCTGACTCTGAAGAAGAAACTTTCGACCTACAGGCTTGCATGCTTCCATTACTGAACCAAATCTGTACACTGCAGCCTCTACAGCAGGACTTGACACTGATGTGGAGACATCTGCTCTATTGCACCTCTGCCAACAAAACACAGTAGCAACAAAGCATTTAGAGGTGTTTTATTTGTAAAAGAAAAAAGAAAATTACTAGTTTTCTGAAAGACTTTCAAGTGCATCCAGGAAATCAGTCCATTCTTAATTATATCTATTCAGTTAGTTAAAAATGGAGTAGAAATATCGTTCAAGTTGGCATATTATTCCTTATTTTGCAGAACTAGCACACAGTGTACAATAGCTCAATGATTTAGGATATATGTTATAGGACCTATGAAGGTCTGTACGAAAGAACATACTGTAAGGTAACATGAACAAACCTTGAAATCTGGATTCAGAGACCACCATCTGATTTATTTTTGAAAGGACAGAGAGAACAATTTGCTTTATCTATGTTCTCTTCATTATCTATTTTTAAAGACATTACGATAGTTTAGTAAAAACTTTCCCTATAATCTAAATAATGGTAATATAAAATGCATATATATATATATATATATGACTTCTGCCTATGACATGCCAATGATATGAAATCAGAGTGTGCTTATCTTTGAAGAAAACACATTTTTTTAAGAAACAAATAGGACTTTTAAATATCTAAGTCCACAGAAGTAAAAGAATCGCTTACAACATAAATCTGAGCAAATCTTAAACTTCATTAAACTCCTTGCCCTCTCACAGCTGGAGTAAATAGAGAACTCCAAAGCCCATTACACCTATAACCCAAAGACTTGCATGGGCTCTGAGCACCCATAGCTACTAAAATTTAAAGACTGACCTTACATTACAGGCCTGGATTCATGTCTCCTTTTATCACCTGGCACAGTGACCAATTTAGCAAAGGGTATATTGAAACCCTCTATTTTATTAAAGCACAAAATTATCCCTAAATCTGTATTTGAAAATAAGAAGGTTCTTGGATAGCCTACTGAACCTGTGACAGTTTCAAATGCCACTGAAGTGGTAGACTTCACCTGAAAAGCAAGCATTCACACCAACACTGGCACCTGAGGAAGGATCTTCTCTTTGCACAGCAGTTCTGCCACTAGCAGCAACCCACAAAAAACTAAGCAAAGCCTTCAAACTGGAAAGCAGTTGACAGAGAAGTCAAACCAGTTTCTTCTGCAAGTATGGAAGAAAAGAATGTTGCTTCTCCAGGGACACGTTTTGAAATTATTAATAGTTATGCTTACAAACTGGATAACTGCTCCCTAGACACAAAGGAACACTCTGTGCACACACACACACATGTGCACAGCATGCTTTAGATCACTGCCACTGCTGCATCAAGAGAAATACATTTAGATATTGAGCATGTCCTAAGAAACATGCATTCCAAAATAAATACTCTCATTCATTCTTCCATGCAAACTCATGCATTCTGAATTAATATTCTCAGCAAATTTAAGTGAACAAGCATCTTTTACAAATATTTTCTTCAAAGAAAAAGATTTGTGTATGTTTCTGAACTTATTAGAGTCTAACCATATTAATAGACCATATATTTTCTGACCTCAGTCATGATTTTTCAATACTTCAGTACTGAAGGCACTGGCATATACAAATTACTATATATGCTACTTATTTTAGTTTCAAATTGAAGAATTCCGTAATGTCAGAACAAATAAAAAGACTACACAAAAGTTTTATTTCATAAGACAAGTACCACAGGCTGACTCAACGCAACATTTAGTTTTTTGTTAATGTCTCGTACTGGCTCAGAAGAAATAAACAAAATATCTTTCCCATTTACTGCCATTTGCAAAGGAAATTACATTTTATTTTTAACCTTCTTTTCCTTGTAATGTCTTCACAAACAAGGTGAGAAAAAGGAAACACGATTATTTCTTCCCCATGTAGAAAATTCTCTTCCCAGATTTGCAAAAAGCCACCAAATAAACACAAAGCTAAACAAATAAAACCCAACAACTGCCCCTCCACCACCACCACATGCACACACAAAAAACCCTCAACAGTGGTACTTAAAAATGGATACAATTGAAAATGGTCATGTCTGGATACACAGTCTCACAGAGATTTCAGAAACGCTGGGTTTCAATTTGTGACTAGGTTTCTGCACTTGTACTGGCCATGTCTAGATCAAAACCTCTACAAAAACTAAGATTGGCTGGAGCACTGGTTTAGACTTAGTATGAAAGGAACTGTACTATAATCTTGTTGAGCTGCAGTGTGGTAACAGACACCAGCAATAAGAACAAGCTGTAAGTTTCACTTGAACTTTTCTCTGCCATACAGAACTGGGTTTTACCCTGACATTGAAATACAAACCTGGGAGACAGTAGGAAGCTGGGTGATAAGAGCTCTACCTCCTCCAGCAGCAACAGCGTGGGTGCTACTGTGCTGACAGCTGGCAGAGACTTCTATCCACAAAAAGAAAGGAGAAGAAACAGGAGTGGCATTTTGTCATTTCTGGAGACCTTTCCATGGCACAAGTGGTAAGAAAGCTGCTACAACCCAAATAACACTGGTTTTAGGAGTTAAGCCTTCAGCATGAAAAGAGGGATGTACCTTATGGCATTTGGTTCACCAGAAAGAAACAGCTTACATACCGAAGCAGCAGCCACAGAAGCAAACAAAGGTCAAGAATGAAAATTAATTGGAATCAGATCAGGACACCTGGTTAGCAGCCACAAATTGATGCTAACAATGAAGAACACCCTTATTTGTCATTTGGAAACCACATACCACAGGATCCTGGAGAGTGTGTGTGCAGAATAACGGAAACTGACTTCATTTTCCCTCATCAACAATATTGAAACATTTACAAGAAAGCATTTTAAGTTATTCAGTAGCTAGGTACAAAGGCTCCTCTGCAGTTTTAGGCACTTGCAGATAGTATTTTTCTTACTTATTGGTAAGAGTATGCCTGCAATGTAGCCTTTGGTGTGTTAATGATAACTGAATTTTTCTAGACACATCACATGAAAACAGCAGCACTCGAGACGATTTACTAATGCCAGAGTAAAACTGTCAGACTGAAGTCAATAAAATTTTTAAAGAGTATTCACACTCCATATCCAGTGACTTCATGAGACACAGTGTGCAGCAGTCACTAATGCTTAAGTAATCAATACAGAATTATGAGACTGGTATTTTTCTTTTATGGATATCTTTGTAATCAGGTCCCTGGCATTCTACCCAGTGCTCGGCACAATGCTTTAGAGAAAAGACTCTTTATAGAGTGATTAAAGCAAAATGCACTTACCTGTTCATACACATGCAACTCTGGAGAATCATCCTTGTGGAGAATTGCCAGACTGCACAGGGAAAAAATACATTTAAAACATTATGAAGTACCTTCGGTGTTCACAAGGAATAGGGGGACCAGTGACCAGCTCACTCCTTTTTCAGAAGTTGTGCAATGTTTTTCTTCTAATTGGCAGATGTATGAAAAAATTGGTGCAGCTTAAATACAGGTTGAAATCGGCACATATTGCGATTTATACAGTTTACGAGATTCTTCACTTTAATGTTTGTAGAGTATGCAGATGGCACCATATTTTGGAGGTTACTTGTTCCTAAATCACTTTCTGAAGTATGCATAAGGCATTTATGAATACATACACTTACACTTTTAACTCCAAGCTGGGATTTGTTAACATAGCTCAGCATCACATAGAAGTCTTGTTCCTTTCTCTGTCTTGTCTGCCAGATGAGATCATACTGAAGATGAAAGTAGATTTTGTTACTACACTTACAGGGACTTACAGTTGCTATAATGACTCTGCTTCACCTTGTGCAACCTGTTCCGCAATAAAGAACTAATGCTAGTGATAAAAAGACACTGTCACCTGTGATTTGGAAACCAGAATACTGCAAGTAGGGAAGAGAATGAAGAAGAATAATGAGGATCCTCAAAGATTACGGTCTTTGTCAAAGGCATAGTATTTCACCAGGAATAATAATTAATTTAAGCTTTTCTTTGTCCAATAATTTATTTCCACAATAATAATTCAAGGAATCTCCTAAGTAGAGCAAGACATGTTAGAGCCTAGGATGTACACTGTTGAACAATATAGCTTTAATATGTAAGGATTAAAAAAAATTGAGGAAATGAAGTAATTTTTACATATTTCTACACCAGGTACTACTCCTCTTATAACCACTTTCTATTAATAAACTGTACATTACAAAATTCCATCATCCCGTATTAAAATACTGACAGTCACAGACAACAAAACTGAGACAACTTAATATGCAAGTCTGACACTTCAAGTCAAACTACTGCTAAGAGAACAGCAACCCAATGTCATGTAGCTGGCTGGTAAGTAATCCCATGAACATTTGTACAGCATTCTTGGAAACAGCCTGGGAAGGTGAAAGGTGCAATAGTCAAGAAATACATTTAGGATAGCAATCTAGGTAACGTTTTTCACCAGAGCAAAAGTGGAATCCATCCGCGGAATCAGGCGCACACCTGCACCCACACGTGTGCACAGAAAATCTGCCCACAGCAGCAGCTAACTAGCACCTATTAGGAAGTCGAACAGATCAATCATGACTAATCAGTAACAGGGTTCTTCTTAAGACACAGGGTATTAAGAAAAAACTTCTCTGGACTTGTTATATCAAAATGTTTAATTTTGCATTCTTAACTGGAAAACAAGACAATGTAGCCCCTGAACTACAAAATCTCTTAATATTGGTTTCTCTCTGTAAATTGATTATAGTGCAGTATGCTTTGTATTTGATTTGTAATTATAGATTAACAACACAGAGACACATGAAGGAAGAGTAAAGCAAGCACTAGCCATTCATAAAATACAAAGCATAGCTTCACATTTTAAAGAATAACTTACACATACACAAAACTCAAAGTGACACAAACAACAAACTTGCTTCCAAAAACTTTATACAATTATAAATGCAACTTCAATCATTTACAGGTATTCCATAGAAAAAACTACTTTTAAAATTAAAAAAACCCTACTTTTAAAAGCAAAAAACTACTTTTAAAATTTTAATTTCAATCATTATTACATTATTATATTATTTATA
>NW_009937174.1:0-406 GCF_000696875.1 Nestor notabilis
AGCATCACGGCTGCCTCTTGCCCAGAGCCAGATTTCCAAAGATCTCCACGTCTGTCTTTCCCATCCCATCCCTGCAGCTGGATCCGGCACCTGTGTCCTGGCACACCACACCAGCCCTGGCAAAGGAGCTCACCCTGGAGCCCTCAGCACCTTCTGCATTTCCCACTACATCAGCAGGTCAAGGACATGAGGACACAAGGATAAGACCTTGCAGCCTTCCAGCTGCTCCTGCTGGCCATTCCTGCCCGCCAGGACATGCCATGCTGGATCCAGAGCTATTGCCACACGGGAGCACACAGCCTGGCTAACTAATCCCCTCTGGCCAAACCAAGCCAACCCGCTCAGCTTGTTCACTGCCTCCCATCACCCCAAAGGGTCTCCCAGCACCCAAGAAAAAGGCACAAGG
>NW_009937175.1:0-41317 GCF_000696875.1 Nestor notabilis
TATATATATATTTTTTAAAGAAGTTACCACACACACAGAGAAACAATTAGATGTATTTCCAGCTTACCCAGGCTATGATTAACTGGAGAAAGAGTACTAGGAGACAGCTCTGCTGGAGATCCTGTTGAAGCAATACAGAGCACATGATTTCAGTGCAAATGATTCTTGTTATTTCAGATGGGTAGGTATAACCATTATCTAGATAGTTTTTCTAGATACAGTTTTATACTAAAATTCTTTGGAATAAGAAGCCTCAGAAATCCTACAACCAATTTTCCAGCATGTCTGAATTAAGATTACATTTAATTTTCCAGGCTCCTGGGAACCTACCCCTCCTCATAAAGATTCAATTAACATCTTAGTATTTGTTGTATTTGGCAGAGGTCTCACTTCACGTGCACTCTGTGACCATGACTTTATTTATGCATTTCTCCAGTGAGAATGTAGTGATTCCTTCCAAAATTCAATGCAAAAAAAAAAAAAAAAAAAAATATAAAGTGGGTAAAACAAGCAGGGTACTGCCTCTCTGTTCTCAAAGGAGAGTGTTTATCTCTACAGAAGAACAAGCTGGATTTTCTCTTTTGAGGAAATTACTCTTTCTTGGGAGAAGGAATGAAAAAAACAATCAGAAAACCATGTACTCTCAAGAGCAATTTCCACACTAGTAGATAAAATAAAGAGAAGCTTTGCACAGAAACATACCTACAACAACTCCTGCTGTGAGGCTTTTTTAACTAAGGTACCTACTGTCACATAATGAGAAAATACCATAGCTCTTACAGAAACTAGTGCAGTTGATTCCAATTAACTGAAAAAGGTTGATAACATTAGCTAATCAAACACAAGTCTGCCAGCACACTGCAGGGCATTCTTACCCAGCACATTAACTGTGCTTCGTCTAAGGCCAACCAAATTATGTAGAAACCCTTTCATACAAAGGTACAGGCACTTAACATTTCTACTACTCTTCCACTGGAGCCTTCCATACAAGAACTTATTCAAAACATGGCAGAAGTGGTCAATTAGGAGACGGGTTCCCAAAATGCAACATCTCTGTGACTTGTTTAGACCAGCAGACCTTTTGCTTCAATGAGCCTCTGTCAAGACAGTAAAGTCAGGGGTAGGTTGAAACTAGTTAGCTATTAAAATCTATTTTAAGCCTTTCCAGTGAAGACCTAATTAGACCTGTAATGCTTTTGTTATGAAGCAAATGAAATGCACTTAATACAGCACAGAATATTTTAAAAGCATTCCCTTAGCAAAAAATTACTTTGTTCACAAGAGATTGGAAGTGTTATTTTAAACAGAAAACACCAGGTTATACATACGGGTATTGCCATCAGCATTCAGGCTGACTTCAGGCTGCTGCACATAGGGTTCACAGCTAGTAATACAAAGTCCTGAAAGTAACAAAATTTAAACGTTACCTGTATCCATGCTTTGGTTCAACTGTTGGTCACTTGTTTCTCCATCTTCACTAATATATCCTGGAGGTGGTGTTTCTGTTAAAAAAAAAAAAAACAAACACCAAAGAAAAAACAAACAAAAATCCACCTATTCGGTCAATGATTGGGGAAATCTACGGGATGTAGAATTTGGCATTCTTGTCCTCAAGTCTTCATGAGCTTCATATCATACCTGAATACTGAACTAGAATTTAATTTTGCTGTCTCTCTTCCAGTGGGTCAAAAATATTACTTGACTACGTAAAACGTACCACCTTTTGTATTGCCAGTCAGCTGCTCAAACATGTTATGTAATTAGCAGATAATCCTTGTTTGTTCCATTACTTTCACTACAGCGAGTAGCAATTTTGCAATTGTAATCATCAGATTTCATATTTAGTAGAAATATAAATGAAATAAACACCCATTTGGTGACTTCTACAAGAAAAACCCAACCAACCACCTAAGCTGTCTTTATGTAGTGTAACTACCAGATCAGATGCCCTCCCACAGCTTATATAAGTTTCTAGACTTAAGTGCTATTTTTCAGCTCAGTCCCCAATCAATTCTTCTTCACTACAGAACAGTCAATTCCATTGATTAATAACAACTATATTATCTAACTGTTACACAGGCTCTATCATTATTATTACCTCCAAGCTCCACGAAAACTACAGCCTATTCTCTTATAACTAGCTTTCTTAAAGATGGAGTTTCACAGACCAAAGTAAGCTCAGGAACAAGTCTGAAGCATTCTGATACTAGCAACTGTGTCTAATTCCACAGAAATACCTTCAAAACCCAGGAGAGAATGGATATTCCTCTTCTCCATTCAAAAAGTGCTTTGTAATCCAGATAATGAGTTAACCAACTGCCTTTCAGGAAATAATTTTCTTTGAACTGGGCAAATGTCTTTTCCTATATATTAAACGCAAAACCTGGATTTCTTTAGTGAAAGCATTTGAAGCTAACTATCTCTACAATCTCCTCAAAATTGTCTCCGAGACATCTGAAGGATTAAACACATTTAATTACATTATTACCAAACAGTAGAAACTTAAAGATAAAGCCTTTTGCTTAAGAATTAAAATCAAATTATATCAAATATCATGTCTGAGATTTACAGCAATATAATAAGATCAGACGGAAGCCAGCGAGAGGAAGCTACATCAAGTCAGTTAAATAAAAATGAACCAGAAGAACAATATCTTCGGTTCATTCTGTAAAACTAGTGTGCTAAATATAGATGTGACAAAATTCAAGTGAGAATTTAAAAGGACAATTAAGGGGAATCTTTGCTAGGAAAAAGTTTGATGACAAAAATCATACTTGTTTTGAATATTTTTATAGAATTCACTGTGATAAAGTGGACTCCACCCATCTCCAAATCATTTGTTATAGTTAAGCTCACAGCCATGGTAAAAGGTTAATAACCATTTCCAATCCAACCCACGCCTCTTGTTTCCAGTTGCTAATCTAGGCTCTCTGGCACAGATTATTTTTCACATGTAGTCTCTCTTTGAACACAGAAGATTTCCTCCACCTAGTATTATTAATACTGTTTTAGGGTCAGGGGTTGAGCACAACCACAGCTGGAAACAAATGCCCAAGTGCAGCATTAGGAACTTTTAGCACAGCTTGAATGTTGCCAGAAGTCTGGGCAATGCAGCTCAGCACATCCATAACCTATAATGGGAACGTACAGCCCCAAAGGCTACCCTGCATCTTTATGACTGCCATCTTCCCAGCTGTAGGTAAAATCAACTTCACTGTAGACCAAGTTCTAAAAGAGTGCTATGATGAGAAACTACCACAGTTGTGGCAGCCTACCGCTACGGAAAACGGTCCTCTGAAACAGGCTGTCAAGAAACACAAGACTTACCAGAACCCAGCTAAGTATTCAAGATTAAGTTAGGGAGGTCAAAGTAAGATGCCAAGATATGAACACAACAGGAGGGTGTCAGTGACAAAGAGAAGGAGGCAAGGTGTGGTTAGCTGCATAAACATTGGAAGATCACATGAATACCTGCAATCACCTTGATCAGACTTCCTGCAAATAATACCTAGTTGCTTTAGCTTATTTCAACTGCAATGGATTTTCAAACGGTGGCTTTCCAGCAAGTTGTTTGCAAATGCCAGCAAAAGCCCTCACACCGAGTCAAAAAAGTATACATAAGAATGCAACACTAGCTTCTAGCACCTTAAATTACTCTTTAAAGATTTGTTGTCCCCAGGTGGCAACAAAGTGGCACACACTAAACATAAGATCAAATTAACTGAATTTTTTTTGGTGCCATTTCAATTCTTGTATATATTTAAAGAAAACACAACCAACATCCCAAGATGTTTAGATACATCTCAAACTTGCACATTTTATGTATCTGAATTTCAAGGGAGCCATCTCATCCTTAGAGAGTCCAGATCTGAATTTTCAGCTTGTTCATAACATAGCAGCAATAAACATTTATGAGTAAACTTCAGGTTTGCTTGGTTTTACGCTCCAGGCAACTTCCTGAAGAGACAGGAAACAGGAAGCTGGGCAGGAAACAAAGGTCACTGATTTTATGTTTCAATAAGGGTGCAGACTTTCGGGTGCACTGAAGCTGATTAGTCTTGCTATTTGTTTTGCAGTGGGGAACAGGGAATTCTTTAGGAGTTCAGTATTGTTAGGTTGTCCCTTCATACTGAAAAGACTGCACACAATAGAAACAAATACACAAAGCAGACCTTGATCGATTGTGAACTACAGCTCGAAACACTCTAAGTCACTGTTTTGCAACTTAAGAGTTTTCTCCACATACTGTATGTGACAAGATTGAGCAGCACTTTACTACTCAATGTACAATACACAGCATTTGGCAATCCCTATATGGTTGTAAACCAGGCTTAAAGCATAATGTGAAGGTCTATTTTGCACTCATTAGAATTCTAAATCTTAATTAAGCTATTGAAACCAATTAAGCTATTGTGAAACCACAGCAATATGTTTTCACACAGGATTGTGTTCTGCAAGCAATACTGTTCAGGTATTTCCATTGGAATTAATACACAACATCAACTAGATTTAATTTACTGGTGCATCTTTCAAGTAATTTGATCACTTAGGAGCATGAAATTATCTTTGTACCAGTGACACAACGCTAAACATACTGTGTAGAGTGGGAGCTAGAAAACATACCTGGTATGTAATTGCTCTGTGGCTCAATTCCAGCTGGAAAGTTAGTGTTTTCAGGAATGGAATGGGTATAGTCGTCAAGAGGTGGAAGCTCTGTCAGAATCTCAGTGTGCCGCGGCACTAGCACAGGAGGCAAAACTGGAAAAGCAAATTTCAAAGCATTAGCGAGACCCTCAAAATAAACACTTCTGTGAGCTAAAAGGGGAAAAAAACCAAACCAACAACCAAAACCTCTAAAAATTTCTTCAGATATTTTTAGATTTCCTAAATCTCAGTTCTGCTATTACTGTAACTGTACTGCTAGTTACTGGAAGAAACAAGTTTGAGGTGCATCTTGAGCGAGACTATTCCACAAAGTAAGTTGTGTCTATTCTCCTTTTCAGTCAGAATCATACTTAGCCAGCTGGAAACTGCTAGCAGTACTGGAAGTGTTTATTGGGAGTATTCAACATATTTGCAAAGATTTTTCAGTAACTTTGCTATTAAAAGCTTTCAAGGGATAGTATTCTCAAAATCTGCATCTTTAAGAATCTTGTAATTTTGGCAACAGAAAGCATCATCTTGCTCTGTTTTTCATTTAAAACATTATGCTGAACAAGTTTGTACCAGTGCTGCTATAGAAAGTCAGAAGCAGTCCTCCTACCTGGTGTCTCCACTCTCTGGTAGTGATAAGGGTTTACACATACTTCATCCTTTTTAAGATTAAAAGCATATTCACAGTTTTCAATTGCTTTAAGTTCATGGTGGCTGTGAAGATCTGGCCAGCGCCACAAGCGACAGTAAATAACATGCGGTAATCCTTTACGATGAGATACCTGCAGACGGCCATCAAGGGATCTATAGGGCAAAGATGTTGAGAAGTATTTACAGACTGCATGCTGTCTCTTAATCGCTTAAGCAACTGTGTACACACACGGCATGGGTAGTTTAGTTATTCTGAGAATTCAGTGGGTTGACACTGCTACTGACATTTATACTCCTGTTAAAAGGCATCAAATGGGATAGAAATGATGGTATCAAGCAGTGTCTTAACTTATTTTTGAGCTGCTCAAATTACTGCCAGTGAATTCAGACTTCATTAAAAGTCACTTTACCTCCAACCAAGTATTTAGGATGATTGCTTCGTATACTTCTTTTAATTCAGAAGACAGTTGTTAAGAAAACAAATAATCACACACTTTAACAGTCCCTTCCGCTGCTAAACCTCAAGGCTTTGCTGTGGCATGGATGTTTTACGGCTTTAAGCATAAGAATTCCCACTGGACTGCAAATAAGCCTATAAGCAGTCAGCTGCCCAAGTGATCCACATGACAGTATAACTAACACAAAAAGCATGAATGCACATCTTGTAAGGGCTGCACAGTTTATCTTCTTGACTTCGTCTGCCTTGCTGCCAGCTGAAAATGTTTTGCTAGTTTTAAGACAGACTGCATATGCTTACACAAATGCAGATGTTTATGATTGTTATGGGATGGGAGACAAACCTCAATACACAAATCAAGTAATGTGACATGAAAAAATAAAGACCCTGTTTAGAATTTGCCCACCATTAACTACTGAAGAATTTACAGACAATTCTTTAGTAGCTTGTATCTGAGCCAATTAGCAAGATTTAACCGAAAGCTTGTGGCATACAAAGCAGTTTAAACACTTTGTAAGATTAGGCCTAAAGAATTAAGTTTCCCCAACTCTGTTAATATAAATACCAGATCACATTAGAGCTTGCATTTTACAAGTCTTCCCATTCTTTCAATAGCACTGGTGTGAAACAGGAATATTGCAGAATTAAGAGTTTCATTGGTCAAAACATCAGCTGAGAACACTTGGATTTCTACACTGGCAAGCAAGTATTTTAAAATGCTGTACCATGAGAGGCCCTAGGAAGCATTTTTGTCTTATTTTACAACTAAATCATCCCATTACAGACCCTCCAAAGCCAATCCCTCCCACAAGATTTCTATGATGCGAGAGAGGGCAGAATATTCACCTGGTTTGTTCACAGAAGCTGTAAAGGCCTGCTGTATCCCACTGATCTATCGTGTTTGGTGTACTCAGTCCCCAAATTTCAGAGCAAGTGCTGTGCATAAATTGAAAACAAAAACAAAAAATTGATATGAATATGGAACATGGTTATTCAAAACACCATGATGTCAAACATGGAAAAATGTACAGAACACTTCCTTTCACATAGAAGATAGAGCATTGTTAAGCTTGCATTTAAAAACTGACATTTCATGCTATATTTTCTATATGAAGGAGGCTATCAAAATGGAACACGTGATTCAAGGTAAATGATAATGTTTTTAAAAGGTGAACAAGTTCTCTGATTTTAAGTAGTCAATACAGTTGTAATGTTCCTTAAAACAGGCAAAACTTCCTCAGCCTAGGTCTCAGCAAAATTCATTTTTAACGGTGGTTTCCGTGCTTTTTTTGTTTTTGTTTGGTTTTAAACATAAAGCATCCCTACGACTTCAAACAAAGGCCATCCAAAACCAAGTATCACAATCTAACTCTCAGGTACCACCAACTTAAGCATCACTCTCCTTCTCCATGCACATACTCATTTGCTGCTTTTCCCAAAACAGGAAAATTCGGACTCTGAAGAAAAGAACGTTATAGCTGATACTTCTCACCATTTTCTGTACTCTCCATAATTGAAGAACTAGATATTCTTTTCCATAGTATACAAAACACCATGTTTAACACAGGTTTACTTAAAATAGTATTTTAAGGCTCAACTGTAGAATAAAACTTTACTCGCTAAATCAAACAGGAGGAAAGGAGAAAAAACTAATTCTTTCCCAAACTGATTCAATTACAAGGTCACAACAGGAAAGCAAAAGGAGCCTTCAGTCACAGGCACAAAATAAAAGCAGCAGCAGATTTAAGCAAAGCAAGAAAACAGCATGGGCTTATAAATGGGCAGCAGACTTTCAGAAGCATAAATCAAGCTCAGCCCTACCATATACTTGCTCTGCAACCATTGAAAACTGTCAGTTTATTTTATATCAGTAATACACAACTAGACTTTGCACCTTAAAGAGAAGCTGGTTCACAACTAATTTCCATCTCCGCTTTGTTATTACAATGCCTGAAGTTTGACTGGCTGCTACATTGCTTTGAAAACAAATCAACTCTGTAAAGAGGCAACAGAAAGAAAAGACTCCAAGTTCACCAAAGTCCTAGTTTTAAATATAGGTGTTGTGAGATTTAAATTTAAACTACTAAGCTTGGCTGATACACTTACAAGTTTGGACTGAGTCCTTAAGAGAAGAGAGGTGAGGTAGGTCTTTTTATTTCTCCTCCCTACACAGGGAGGATTTGTTAGTGTTATGAAAGAAAAGACCAAAGAGCACAGCACTGTACTTAAAACCACATTCAGGGCTGACACCCACCTCAATTCCAGTGATTTTAATAAAACAGAAGCGTGGGCTATTGATGAAGAGAATCAATGGTTCTTGTTCCCATCTTGCCTGTCCATGAGATGCCTCATTTCTAATACCATCCCAGGGAGGCTGAAGTTTCCATACAATTGAGCAGTAACCCAAATCACTAAATTGGCTATCTGACCACAGAAGATACCTGATGAAAATTTATGTTTTGAGAGCTAGTTTTCAGCCACATCAGCTCTTCTGTTCACCGTGGAGCTACACAAGCACTACAAAGGTGGAGTGAGAGTGTAATTTTGGGCAGCAGCTTGCATTTATCACAAATAAAATCATTACATATAATATGGCCTTTGACATTTTACTGATTACAGACACAAGTAAAATCTCATACTAGATGGCTTTTTGCCTAGAGAGCAGCAGAGAGCCACAAAAGGGCCTATTTTCTGACATACATTCAGCTCTTCAAAAAGCCAACTCTCCTGAACAAGCTACATCTATCTCAGACACAGGCACCATCACAGCTCTCCAGATAGAGTGGGATGAAGAGGGATACTGACCATCGCTGTGCCAGCAGAGCCTGTAACCTCTTTTTCATCTTCCCAAAATGCCTCCAGGACAGTGGGGTGCCAGAAGCTGTGTAAGGATTGAAATAGTTGCCCTGAAGACATCCAGGCAGCCTGTGGGACACTGGGGAGCATCCCTGCACTGTATTGTGTCCTTATATATGCACCACCACTGCTGGTAAGACAGATCGTCATGCACATTAAATAAGAAGAGCAATCAGTAGACACAAAGCCTGCTGCATATTAATTGACAGAGTCAGCTCTGACAGCGTACTACCTTTGAGCAACAGATCCTTTATACAAAGCAGCACTCCAAAGCTGATGCTGTCACTCAGATTACACGTTCCCCAAATTGTGGTGTGCATCACTGGTGCAAGCATGACATGCCACGCACTTGCTTCACAAGACTGTTAAGACAGCACATGCAAAAGTAAAACTTCACAGCCCCTGACAAAGCATAATGAACAAGAACAGTATTTTATATTGCTAACCTCTTCTCTCTATAAATATTCAAACTATCAAAGCTGATAGCAGATTCTACAGCCTATGGAAAGAAAACCAGTACCCTGAAGTGGCTGTGTGATGGAGCTGCAGCTTGCAATGAAACTAGGACACCATGGTGTGAGGGCAGGCTAGGAGGTACGGAAAAAGTGATCAGTTAAGAGCAAAACTGCTCTGATAATCAGCAGCTTATATGATATGCTGTCTTCCAGGATGTCTGTCTGCTTAGAGCTCAGGTTAGTATCAGTGTTTTACTGGCTCATCTATTCTAGGACTCTAAGCAAACCTCCAGTCATCTGCAATCAAATACTGAAGAGCATGCAGGAAATCATCCAACATGATCAATAAAGTCAGCTGAACACAGCTTTTACTGTTCACTGGAAAAAACATTGGAGGAAATAAAGTGGTCTCCCCACTTCCCTGCTCAAATAAAAGATTCACTGCCTAAAAGACACGAGACCATCCCCCCCACGTCACCCAGACCGTAAAGTAGGGCTCTGAATATTCACATGCACACCAAGTCAAAATTAAAAGCCTCACAACAGTGAAAAGCGTATTTCATACACACCACTCCCATGAAAGGCCACAGTATGCTCATTCATACACAAGTAATAGCCTGATAGAGGGCAGACTCGTGTACTCATCCCTGGCAGCTAGAAAGGCGACTGAGTTCTGAATGATGTTCAAGCCATCTAAAAGGGAGGTACAGACTTTTCAGTAGTATGGAATTACTGCCCCAAAATAACTAGGAGGCATTCTCTCCTAAACCTCCCTTTCTGAAGTATACTAAACCCCTTGTGATATGAAGAGTCCTTCTATGCCTTAGTCCATAAAGAATTCAGAAGATTCAAGGACTAACATCTGCACTCATAAGTTTAAGTCTTGTCTGGAAACATTCCCAGGCCCTGGGAACATGATAATGTATGTTAGAAAGCAGCTAGGACATTCCCCAACACTGGGCTGTGCCAAGTCCTGTTCTCCCACACAATTCCCAGGTTTGTGAGTCGCACACCATTGGGATTCACACAGGGCAGTTCAGATGCAGCCACCCTGCCCTGGCACCTAAAAGTTAAGGATATGGACAAGGCAGTCCTGAGCCAGTTGGCCACAGTGTCTGGAAACATTTCCAGGCACGTTTAATTTATTAGGATGGAGGCAGCCAAGATGTATCACCATTTCACCTTTAGTAAGCAGACTGCCCTCAAACTGAAGTCTAAAAGCACCCTTCAGGCTTCATATTTTACCAAACAAGGGTGTTTGGTTTTGAACTCGCTGTATACCACAGCAGTGGTAAGCCACCATGTTTCCAAAATATATTTTGGCTCCTGCATCCAAGCTGTACTTAAATCTTTCCTGTGTAGACAGCACTTAAATGTACTCCAAAATACAAGTTTAAAGGTAATATACTTCCTCTCACCAGAGCAGGCACTTTCATTCCAAGGAGCATTATCACTGCTGTTCACAAAACAATTTGTCTGTTGACAGAAACAAGGTCAACTATACAAAAGCTAATATTTTTATCTTTTCAACACTAGCTCAGATTAGCAAATCACCATGTTCTGCGGCCTCCAGCAGACCCAGAGCAAGCTTGCTTGAATATTAGATTGCTTCTTTTGCAGGCCCCACAAAATTAGTGAGTTTATTATCAGGGACTTCAGGGATACAAAGCATCACACTGGCTCAGTTTCCCAGGTGTTTTGAAGTTCTAACAAGAGAAAACTATTTCCTAAATAAAGGAGAGACACTCAATGGATACTTGCAAGTAATAACAACTGCCCTTTGAGACCCAGGGAAAAGTCAAAGTCTAGCAGATACCTGGTTAACCTGCTACACACTAAACCTGGGACAACTCAGTCCTGCTATTCCTATTTCAGAATCTCATAGAAAGGGTCATACAAGTTATTACAGTGTGGAACCAAAGACGCTTCTGTTGGAGCCCTTACCTGAGTCGAAAGGGTTGCAAGGGCTGGTGTATCAACCTGACTTCTCATCTTCTTTTAAGGAGCAGCATCTCAGATGATGCTGTACAATTCTGGTAAGAAGAATCTTTAATGTGGCTATCAGCATGCAGCAGCACACAGTATGCCTTCACTTCTTCCATTTCATCATTTCCTTTAACAGGAAAATCTGAGTTCCAAATAAACCCTTACTCTGGGCGAGAAATTACCTACACAGCAAAGAGCTGTAGCAATACTTCACAGTTTTGAGACAAAGTGCCAAAAACTGCCTTTCTTTAGTAAGGCAGAAAATACTGACACACACAAAAAATGTGGACACAGGAAAAAAACCTAAATATAAAAGATAACAAAAAACTACTTGTAGTGCCTAGTCTACATATCACAGATGATGTTCCCAAACAGCATCAACAGTGCAAACCATCTTCCTGGAGTAACAGTATCTGGAAGAGATAAATGCTCCATCTCTGGCAGTGCTCAAGGCAAGGCTGGACAGAGCCTTGGCCAACATGGTCTAGTGTGAGGTGTCCCTGCCCATGGCAGGGGGCTTGGAACTAGATTATCTTAAAGTCCGTTCCAACCCAAACCACTCTATGCTAAAACTGGACTATCAAGTCCCTAATCAAATACAGGATGAATTCTTCATCTGCACATGAAGAATAAACATGGACAAAACATGGTTTGTGCCACAGTCCCAAGTGAACAATTTGATTTGCTTGCTTTCATGTATTATATTCCTCTTGGAGGAATCAAAGTCCTTATCAAAATCTGTAATAGCCAGATATAAACTACATGGGATGAAAGAGTCTACAATAACATGCTATAGTCACGTTCAAGAGTCAAAAAATACGGATGGACATCATCTCAACTGGAACATGCAGCCCAAAAATAGATTCCTGTATTTGCAATATGATTAGGTGGTAAAGGACACTGACCATGTAGGTGAAAAAAGGAACAGGATATGGTTGAACAGGATAAGATGACCGTTGCCAACCAGTGTATTAATTAATGTTAGTCTGTGACAGCATGACCTCATCTTACTGAATATAGAAAGTCACTTGCATCCTGGCTTGCAATGGTAGCATTTGTGAATTAGAAACTTCAGTAGTTGGAGATGCAGCTACACAGAAAAACCCACAGTCCCCTCACTGATGTCCAGGTGCTGACTAATAAAGCCACCTCAGTTTGGTACTCAACCCAGGGTGCTTAATCAGGTTCAGTTTCTCAGCATGGTTCAAAGCTGAATGTACGATTTGCAGATCCATGCAATTATGTGCAAGTACTGTCCAAACAGTCACAAACATAGCATCAAACAACATAGTGCCTACTTACACATACTCCAAGACAACCAAGATATCCCTGGACTTTCTCCAAGTGCATTTTCAAAATAGAAGATATAACCAGGGATTAAGGTGGTAGGTCTCAACAGTAATACTCAGTTTTATAGATATGCTGCTTTATTTGGGACTATAGGTGGAAGAACCTGAAGCCAGAAGAGTTTAAAACAGTACCCTATGTGCACTAGAACTGTCACACAGATGCTTAGGCTGGTATCTGTTGGCCTGTTACTAGTTGTTACTAGTAATATATTACTAGTAACTGTAATATAACTGGGTGTTACTAGTAATATATTACCAGTTTTTACTGAGACACAGAATGAACAAAGCAACTATCCTACCACTAACACTATTTACAGTATTGGCAGTGCTCATTGCTCGAGGTACTTTTTGTACTAAATGAAGTGCTTGCAACAAGTACAACATCAGATGAAAGCAGGCAGAACCACTTCAAAGGTATTTACATACGAAGTACCAGAAACTCTATACAGAAGGTGCTAAATATTGTCACAATTCATACATATCTGCAATTCCACTTTCTTCTTCAAAGTCTTGCAAAGTGGAACAGCTCTTAAAGGAGCTGAAAGGCACAGAGTTCAGTTGACAGCCTCCTCTTCACCTGAAGTGGTAGCACTAGAAAGATGACAAATAAAACCTGAAATGCAATAGCATCATGCTATTCAAAGCCTCTGTTATACAGGAATCATGATGGAATGGTCCTGGGCAATTAACTTGCTTATTTGTGAAGCATTACACTGAACCCCTAACATCTTTCCTGAATCTTTCATAACTTTCAGAATCTACAGCCACTAACACGTTTGCAAGGCCATGTTCAAGGCAATTTTCTCCATTTGTCTTTCTCCTGCATCTTATAATCACAAGCCTTTCATCCACTGAATCTAATTTGTCTGCCCCTACATTTTCTGAGGCATTCACAGTGCTGGAGCTGGGACTGAAAAGTAATTTCAGTAAACTGATAGTACCCCATTTATCCTTTTTGAAGTGGAAGATGAGAATCAAAGCTAGTTTTCAAATTCTAGAACTCTCATGCAAAGTCTCCCCTACAGATGTGAGCCTGACATTTGTTTTCACTCACATTTCACTCAAAAGATTAAACAAGAAAAAAAAACCCAAGCACAACAGAGAAGTGATTCACTTGAACTAAAGAAATTATTTAGCACAGGCACACAAGCACCTTTATGGCAGCCTAATATTTACAGGACTTACTACCTTGACTGATACTTTGTGAAGAGGGCAGAAAAGAGGTGCAGAATTTGCTTCAAGAGCTACACAAAGCTATCCAAAATGCAGTTAGAGTAATAAGAAATGGCCACTAGATTTTTGCAATCCCATCTTCTCATAACAATGGGAAATGCCATTGCTTTAACATTGCTCACAGCTGCTTCTGTAAAATTTGCCTGAGAAAACAGGTTGAAGTCTACAGGTTGAAGATCTGAACCTTGCATGCTTTTTTACATACAGTATTGTATTCAGCACAGGCAGTAGTTCCCACCTAATCTGCCTGATCATGGTTTCCTTAAGCCTGGGTTTCAAATGAAAACATGTTAGCTGCTTTTCTATTCTGACTTGACAGTTCTTTCTATATACTGGCAGTTAACATTTCTCCCTAATACAGCCTAAAATGTCTATGTACCAGCCAGTAGCAATGCTAATTATATTACCTGCCTTTGCAAACAGAACCTCATCTAGCCGTGTAGCCAGTTGTCTGAACAAAATCTTACTGTAAAATGTAGTTTGGCTGGCTTAAATGTCTCAGTTACCGAAATGCATGTTGCTTGTGGTTTCTTTTCCCTGTGCTGGGGGTGGCAGGGAAAAGGTTATTTGCACTGAGCTTACTTAGAAAACATTAAAGAGATCTGCAATAACGATGCAAATGTTAAGTTACTTTCATATCTATCATACTACTTTTTGAATCTCACATCACTTTGCATCCCTGCAGAATTGACCAACTTTTTTTACTTGCATCTCCATCATCCCATATTACAGTGGCAAAATGTTGTCTGCTCACTTATATACATGCCCAGAAATACACATTTATCAAATGGTGTGACTTGAAGCTACAGCAGTTCATCCCTGCTTGTGAATGATGTGAAGTAACACAAAGGTCCTGATCTCATTTCCTTGCAGTAGAAAATGTAAAGATTCTGTAATTCAGTAAGAAGCAATTATTCTTTCTCCTGAGTACCTGCTAGAGGGATAAGCTAAAATCTTACCCAATGCCAAACATAAAAGCACAACTGTGAATTCTTCTTAAGAATGATTTACATGGATCCGTGGTGTCAGTCATCCTTAAGAGGAGCTGGACATGATTCCTCCCCGGAAAGTTCTGTTACAAGGCAGTATTAGCAGCCAGACTAAATGGGTATTTACACATTGTAAGTACAGGTGGGCAGTTAGTTTGATAACAGATTCTTTCTTTCTTCAAGGGAGAAACAGATCCTGTTAAATCTAGGAAAATTATATCAAGTAACATCTAAAAGAGCCCTGAACTCCAGGGATCTTACAGAACTGAAAGCACAGGTTTCTCTTTCAGAACAAGTTCAACAGTAGTAAAACTGGCAGCTGGGACATTTGCCTCCTACAATTCTGAGTGCTCCCTCAAGTGCCTCCAACCCTAGACTTAGGCTTACTTAAGTGAAAAAGCTTGGTTTTTCCTCTCTCCACAAATCCAAAAAGCAGACCTCTTCTTTTGAGAATATGCAATACAAAGATTAATACTGAAAACAGTAACTGTACCTTCTCTCCCTGCCTCCTCCCCACACAGACATCCAGGACATGCTACATCCAGGAAAGAAATGTTTATGTATGTGCATATTTAGCGGAATATAAACCAGGAGCCATTACACAACTTCTCATCATCAGAAACCTTTCAGGAATAAAGTTTACATAGAATTTTAAACAGTATACTCAATATCATTACATCAAACACAAAATACAGCATCTGAACTAAGGAAAACTACTTAAGTAACCTTCCTTATAAATGGATGTATACTAAAAAATTAACACATCAGAATAGCCAGAAAAGCAGGAGGCACAGGATACAATTAACCTCTCTAACACTGTGGGAAAGAAAAAAAGTCATTGAACAACTCCCATTTAGTTCAGCTTAAACTTTAAGAATGTCCACAGGGGATGCAAAAGTGGAACCTGAGGTACAAAAACCACTCAGTCACAGCCTAACATCTGTGAGCCCATAGCTCATTTCAGGGACAGTAGCTAGTTTCTTCCAGTTTTGCGGAGTGCCAGGCCAACAAGTCATCTTGATGAACATTATAAGTTTCTGTTGCCCTTTCTAAAGGCACACTTCTTCCTGGTCACATGTGCAACAAACTGCCTACAGAAGCAGAAATACAGATATAAGGCAGGCCTCTTCAAAGCACTTTATCCTCCTCTCTACTCCCATATATCCTGACATGTCAGTCCCATGCTGTCAGACAAAATAAAGCAGCCAGCAACAATCAGTGTTACCTTTACTCTTCTCTTGATGCTAGGATGTGCTGGAAGGATAGCACTTCAAAGTTCAAGAGCAATTTTTCCAGGATGCCATGGAAACCAAGCAGAAGTAAAATATTTATTTCTTTTCTTGTTGTCCATATGGTCTGTTCAGATGACGATCCTATCAAAGAGCCTTTACTCCCTGCTCAAAGCCAGGTGGAGAGCAGCCTGCAAACTTGTAGGTTTCTAAATGGCAAGGTCAAGCAGCACAGAGATGGTGACTGAGAAATAAAGGTACGAAGTACAGCTCAGCCTTACTCAAGAGTCAGCAGGGAGCTGGCCACAAGTCTCATGCTCAGAGACGGAAGGCAGGGAGCATGCAAAAACAGCCCATGGAAATGACGAGCTAACAGCTTCGCTGGGAAACAGGCCCTACAATTCTCCTCTCTCAACGTAACACCACAGCTTTCACCAGCTGCAATTTGCGTATCTCAAACTCTGAAGCAGTCCTACTGGAGACAAGATGAACCACAACACAGATTTACTCCCCCTAATCACATGTTCAGAAACAAAGCCATCAAAACCAGTGACTTCTAGATGCCCTGCATCTAGTGAGGATGACAAGCGTACAACAGCATTCATAATGGCAGCTTCCCAGAGACAAACCAGGTGGTGGTGAGGGAAACACCAAACAAACAAAAGAACAGGGGAAAAAATATTGTCATGTGGACCCATCAGCTCTGAGGACATGGATGCTTGTATTTAAGATGACACTCTTGAAATAACTTGGAATCCCTACACTGCTTTCACTGGTTACAGTATTATATCCAATAAAGGTTGTCTGATTGGTGTATTATTTTAGTTTCTCATAGTACCTTTAGAAAAGTAAACACTTCAAATGGGATTCAAGTTTGCAAGTTTGAAACTCCCATAGCTGGAAGTGCCATGTTCATTACCTATCTTCAACATTAGTTAGCTCAGACATGTTACCTGTATTTCACCTGAGAACAGTACAAAAACATCTTTGGACTTTCTGACAAAAGCTTCCCAGAGAACACAAGACCAATACCTCCCCTTGGAAATAAAGGATCAAAACTATATTATCAGAGTAAAGGAAGCATAATCAGAACACATGCTCCAAAAACATCCATGTAGGAAAATAATCAGAGCTCCATGTAGCTAGTGAGATGTTGCACCACACCAGGTAGAAGGCAGCTATGAAGCAACTATGTTCAGCAACTCACCCTAGCTGAGAAATCGCCATCTGTCCTCTGCTCTCATTATACCATGCCTATGAAAACAGTTGATCAAGCAATTCCTTTCTAATGCTTAAATTACCACTGAAATGCTCCCACTAAAGAGACAGATGACTAGCATGGTCTTTGAGACTGGGAGCAACGTCAAGCTGTTAAATACCTTTCTTTTACGTACAAGTTACATAAGAAATGAAGAACCCAACAGATTCATCTCAATTTCATTTCACACCACATGTGGTTACTTCTTCTTTTTTGTTTTGTATTAGTAAGCAATACCATGTGGTGGGTTCAGATGACAGCCAATGCAATTTCACAGATTAACACTCTGTATCATCGTTAACAGACCTCAACAGAATCAGAAGTATCAAAAGGACAAAGTATTTTTATAGGAAAGCATACCCACCACAATACTGACTGATCCATCCACTACAAATTGGTCTGTTAAGAGGAGATAATTCAATCTCACAGAAGATCATACTTTCAAAAACACATAAACAGAGCTCAGCACACACATTCAGGACAAGCACCAGACAGACATTGAAAAAAATGACCTTTACCTCAAGTTCTCTAACCACTATTAGTCATAGTAGGCGTGGTGAGAGCTCTTCCCACAAGCTCACAAGTACAGCTACCAAGAGATAATTCAAATAATTTGTCTTAAGCAGTCCATCATTCTCCAAGTGGGTGAGCGGCTGATGCTACCACATGAGTGGGCTGTTTTGCAACTGATGGACAGCTGAGAAAACATGTGATTTTTTTATTAACCTTCCCAAGCTACTGGGTATTCGGTGTAGTGAAGGGGAAGGATTAGCTCTGCAAGACATTCATCTTGTCCACATTCCTTGAAAAATATGCTGACATGGCAAAACAACAACAGTTACAGGATCTTTTAACACCTGATTTCAAACTGAAGCTGCCTCTGGACAGCTTCCCCTATACACCCATCTCGAGAATCCCAGGAAGACAAATGAACACAGGATATATAGAGTACTCAATGTATGGAATCCTCTACACCCAGAATGACCCCTGAGTGCAGCCATGCATACCCAGCAGAAAACTGGTGAAACAGAATACATTAAATTTGATCAATGGCCAAAAAAAAGGAGACTATTTCTAAAGAAGAGAGATATAAAAATTCAAAGAAATAGCAGGTATTATACTGTAGTATCCTACAGAAAACACTGCACACATTTCAAATGAAGTGAACAGTTGAGTCCTAGAGGAAGCTTCCCCTAACAATATACTGGGGAAGAGAACTGGATGGTACTTTGTGCCATGACTGTTGTACTGTTTTTCTAAATAACAGAATCATAGATCATGGGCAGGGACACCTCACACTAGACCATGTCACCCAAGGCTCTGTCCAACCTGCCATTGAACACTGCCAGGGATGAAGCATTTACCACTTCTTTGGGCACCCTGTGCCAACACCTCACCACCCTCACAGTAAAGAACTTCTTCCTTATACCTAACCTGAACTTCCCCTGTTTCAGTTTAAACCCCCTGTCCTATCGCTACAGTCCCTGATGAAGAGTTCCTCTCCAACTTTCAAATACAAAAATTAAGTCAGACAATGACATTATCATTCATAGCAATGCCCCTATTTTATGAGAACTATTAAAGCAAGTTCACAACTAGAAAGGAAGCCATAAAGAGGCATGAATAGTTTCATTGTTCATATACAAGAACACAGCATTTTATTTTTAGAATTAACTTATTGGGTTTGCTGAGATATTACATTGCCTTATGTGCTTTGCAAAGGCAAAAATCAAGAAAGCAACTTAACAGCCAAGCTGTGTTCTCGTGTGCCTCTGCTCCCCTCAGGCCCAGAACAAAATACAGGATCCCATATTAGACACTGCTTACAGAAAATGTGTATGCAGGGGACAACTTGTGAACAAGAATCAAATCTATTCCTTGAGCTTCACTGCCTAGAGTGATACAGGAAAGATGTGTTAAGATCACGGACAAGTCCTGAAGTCTTCAGCATCTTGCTCATGATCCACACCCAGAACACGCATTTGAAGACAATGCCCACAAGCACTCTTGCCTCACATGCAATTGCTTAACAGCTAAAGCACTTTCCCAGGACATCCAACAGTTTCTTTTCCTCACTCCACCTAACAGGAGTCAACCCTGACGTACTACCATCTGCCCTCTGCTAAGGTGGCAGTTGCCCTGCTCTCTTCTCTGTCCTATTCATGGATGTTCTTCATCCTTTGTCAAGGCCAGACCGGACAGGGCTTGGAGAAACCAGGTCTAGTGGAAGGTGTCCCTGCCCATGGCAGGGGGTTGGAACTGCATGACCTTTATGGTCCCTTCCAACACAAACCAGTCATGATTCTATAGTGGCCAAAAAGAAGAGTTTCAAAGGCTTGAGGAATGTTATCATTCAAGTGGAGTTATGTGGCTTCTTGCTACAAAGAGAGCTGCTTAAATGCTTCTTGGAATGCCTGTGGTCATTGGCCAAAATGTTGAAGAGTTCCCACATAATGGACAAACACACTGACACTGTGTTCTTGTAAAAACATCTTATCATAAACAGACTATTACAGCCATTTTAAATTAAAATAATAAGAAAATAAAATGGCTGCCACTAATGCAGCTTGCAACAGGCACAATCACTTAAGCGGGCCTTTTGTCCTCCTACTAAATTCATCTAATTGAGACATAGAGGGGACAGCAAAACATTGATTTTTTTGGTTACTAACGGTGCTTAGACAAGGCATCAGTCTGCAAGACAGGTACATGGGACACAAGCAAAACATTAGACACTCAAATACAAAGGAACTAGAATGCAGTTTTGTGGAATTTATCAGAATGGACATGCTTGAATTCTTTCCCTGATATGGCTGTTAAGTTTACATCAAGTTCCCCCCACTATAAAGAAGGAGAGATTTATTACAAAAAGACAGTAAAGAACTATCAATAAGCTTCACTGACAGGAGGCTGTACTGCTGTGGGCTTACACAAACACAGCAAGGTTCATAAGGCACTCTTGGAACATGTGGTTGGAGTCCATGAAATTAACATTTGAGTTACCTATTAAAGAGAAAAGACTTTCAGCCAAACACCCAAGTCTCAAACACCATTTCAAACACAACTTTCCATGCCACAAAGCTGCAACATTCCGCATCAGTTGATATCAGCCTCACTACATGTTCAAAATAAAGCTACAACATGAGTTAATTTTAAATATTGGAGGAACTTGACTTGAAGCCTCCCACAAAACTAAGAGGAAGTGAAGACCAGTTCTAGGATTTAACTCACCAATTCATCTAATAGCAACTTTAAAATTCTGCATTAAAGCAAAACTCAGCATGCTGCTTTTGCATCAGGCTTTTCTCTATTCAGTACCCAATAAAAGGTAACTCAAGCACCCAAAGAAATAGTCAGTTCACCTACAATTTCAGGCAGAAACTCTGAAGTAAACTTCTAATTCTTGACCTACTGAAACCTGCTTATACATTTCAGAACTAAAAGCCACAATTTGGGGAATCTTTCCTGAACAAACGCTGAAGTCAGATCACTGTGCAGCACTTGTTCAAAGGGATTTTCCCAATCTCATTGTTCTTTTGCCAATTTTGAAGCATATGCAGTGAGATGTGAACTCACTCCAGCTCTCGATTGTTCTCTTGTATCCTGCTGGTCTGTTTCAAACAATGCAGCATGACAGAAGCCAACGAAAGCTGTTCACGATGAGACTATGGTATTGTGTACTGTAAATTTTAGAAGTTCTCCACCAATCAGCACTGCAACCAAATCAGAGTAAATGAACAGAAACAAGTAGTAAACAAGACACAGGAAATTGCTTTTATTAAATTAGCAGGTGTAGATTACAAGCAGGATTAAATCAGTAGGGAGCCCATTAACTAGCTATTTGTGTTCAAAGCTGCAGCTGTAAAAGAACTGCAGTGTGTTGTTTATCCTATAAATTCTTCCTAGACTAACAGCCTGAGCTATACAATTGGGAAGTTTCACCTATAAAATTGTTCTGGTTGTCATAAAACATTCACACTAATAAAAACAGCTCTCAGGTGTTTTGTTATAGAACCAAGAAAACTAAATTGGCTGACTTCTACAAAAAGAATATAATAAAGAGAGAAATCTTCATCACACTGAATAGCTGGCCTGATATAAAGATGCTAATTACCACAGTAAGCCAGGGAACAGTTCAGCATTGACTTGGGCTGACTAAAGCTCCAATTCCTTTATTGGAAGAAAAATAAGTACTATTTATGAGATAATTCGGGGTTCAATATTAACAATAAAGCACAGTCAACATTTTTCTTGAGTGACCAACATGTCTTCTTAATGTGTCAGATACAGGTATTATTCTTCCTGATTACAGCTTTTTACCAAGATCCACCAAGCAGGTTAAGCCACTAAAGTAATCACAAGTAGCTGTTTTTTAATTTGCTTAAAATCAAACAGCCCCAGCATCAGTTGTAAACTGACAAACAACTAATGGCATGTAAGAAGCAAGCTTTAACACTTCTTATTCTGACTCTTCCTGCTTCTTACCTAAGGCAATTCTAACAAGGAGTAACAGTAACTTGAAGGTAAAGAACTTTCACAAATTCCAACAACTCATCACCCCGAAATTTGCTTTCCACATCATCCAATGGGAATGATGCCTTAAACTTATTCCCTAAACAAATAATACATCTTATACCAGTGAGGTGAAGAAGCAGCATTACACACACCTTACAAAAATGAATCTCAGTTTATAGGCTGGAAAACGACAGCAAATCAGAAGCTTGTAAGGCTACCTGGAAGAAAGCAGCAGAGCCAAAGCCAGAATCCACATCCCCAGTGGATTTACTCAGTGCTCCAGTTAGTACACAATACAGTCCCCACAATTCAACAGTTTTTCCTCATGACCCGAGAGCCAAACTCCTTTGAACTATGCAGCATTTTGCCATTGGCTAAGTATCTTGCTCAATTTATGTTTTCACACGCTGACCTGCCTCAAATGACACGCCAGTTCTCTCTGCTTGGCACACCATCTCTGTAACAAATTATGTGGGTAAGTCACATGCCTTCCTGAATTGCACGAGCTTAAATCTGGCAGCATTAAGTATCTTTGTTTAATACTCTAAAACTTCCTTTTTCAGGATGACATCAATATTGTAAGATGCTATAACGTGAACTATGCCTATACTAAAGCTTAACCTTAGTAACAGCAACTCAGCCTTCCACATCAGCCACAGCTATACAACAAGCTAAACTAACAGTTATGGTTTAGTACTTTAAATAAAACTACACTCAATTACGCTTGAACACAATCACTACTCTTAATTTCAATCAACTCTGCATTAGGAGGCTAGTCTTCAAATTAATTTTTAAAGCCACACTAAAGAAAGGCCTTAGCTGCTGTTATATGCAGCATCTGGGCAATGCCTCCTCATTGATGCACATGTATTGTTCTGTAAACAGATATCAGGAATAAGGTCTTGCTGCTAAGTGGTCATTCAAGTAGGAAGTACTGGTAGAGGAAAAATGTTATTAGGAAATAAAAAAAAAAAATGCATTATCTTACACTCCTACTAATCCTTCATCCTACCATAGACACTGATGCTATGAATCAAATAGGAGAAAACAAACAAAAAAATGTAACCTTAGGCTTTAATATGAAAATTATGTAGAAAGGGTTAAGGACAGAGGGAATGACAGCATTTAACTTCTTGGCTTACTCTGCTTTGACCATTCACTGTATTCTGTCACACCCCCCCCCAACAGCTCATCCCAGTGAACAGGACCTCATGACAGCATTGACCAGTTCACAAAACTTAAGTAAGAAATGCTCCAAACATTGTTTTCACAATCAAAAGTCAAAAGGCATTTGTTTAAAGTCAGTTTCTGAAGACAAGCAAAACAGAAGCTATACAGTTGGTTCAGCTCCTTCCCTATATATAATTCAGTAATATTAACACCAGACAAGCTGGTATTTCCACATGGTTAGTTTGCCTAAACAGACCTATTCTTCTTCCACCTGCTTAAAAGAAATTGAGAAGGTTGTGGGAGACCACCAGTTACCTCATTATTACATTTAGTTTTGTGATAAAATGCCAGTTAGAACTATTTTTAAGATAGCTTTGTAGGTAAAGGAAATTCCTAACTAACAGCAGTCTTCAAAAAGATGCAGATGATGTCACTAGCACTGTCTTACTGATTGCAAAACTCAGGTTTAGAAATTTAAGTTTCAGAAGGACCTGAAGTCAAATTTGGCATGAATTTTTATCTCCCATTATATGTCCGTGCAGCTGCATAAGCCTCAAGAGCATCAAACTCTGCAACCTAGAGTTTGAACACTGCACTTTACACACACAGAATCAGGGCCAGTATCCTTTTGTCTATAACCACATTATCCTAAACTTTCAGAAACACAGAAGAGCTGGACCCATTTATCTTCAGGCAGATGATGATCCTGGAAAACCAGGTGCCAGCTTCTGCCACACCGGCTCCGAGAAAGGCTCCAAGGAAATTAGTGCAATCTCAGAGCTCTCTTGTTCTCTCTGCACACACTAATTCTGATTGCACAATACAGCACTACAGAACACATACCAGGTGAAAGCTGTCATTGTAAAAGTTGAGTAACTCTGAATACAGGTTAAAAAACACTGCAAAAGGTCAGAAAAACACCCCTGAAGTCAACTGTTTTGCACTCGCCACTTTCAGCACCAACAGTTTCTCTTGCAGGATCATCTTTTCACAATTTATGTTCAGGCAATGCAGATGGACTCTATTCACCTGGCAAGCAGCTGCTTGGCTGCTGATGTTCAGGCAATGCACATAGATTCTATTAATCTAGCAAGCAGCTGCTTGGCTGTTGATGTTCAGGCAATGCAGGTAAACTCTATTCACCTGGCAAGCAGCTGCTTGGCTGTTAATATTCAGGCTGCAAAACACCACTTACTGAAAGGAAGCTACAATGCAAGCTGCCAGAGGAGTATGTCACACAGGGCCAACTCTGAGGTAAAGAGATGCCATACGCAACAGGAAGCCACTGCAAAACACACCATTGCCTCTGACCGTACCACCCTGCCTTCTGGAGCCTGGCCTGACACACACAGAAAGCACCAAGAACTTCCTCTAGTCTTTGACAGAATGTAGAGACAACATTCCAGTCCCACCACAATTAGGGGACTGAGAAGAGCAAGGGCAATTTGATCATCCTACTATACCTCTCCAGTTAACACATCCAAAGGCTTCATAGCAGCAGCTATCACAAGGAGCATCAGGGGATTTCAAAGCTAACCTTGGCCAACACTCTTGAAATCTCAGCCATCTCTTGCCATACTTTCAGGAAAAAAATTCCTTGAATTTTTTTCTAAAGCAGTATTTTTATTGAAATTCCATCAAGAGGGAAACAGAGGGGGCTCTGCTTTATCCTCAGTAATCCTATATTGAGAAAAAGGAGTCAGCTTATCAACAAACAATTTACAAGCACACTCTTCCTTTAATCTCAGCAATAAAAATGGTGCTTTAGTGTATTTAGATGTACTGTCTTAAATATCTATACTTATTTTAGAAAGCTTACAGTGTTCCACTATTGTCTTCAAATGTTTATAGAACCAATTTAGACCTAAATGAATGCATCAAGACTGAAATAGAGTGTATGGTTTGAGGATACTTTGTACATAACAGTTCCCAACTTGTGAGCTATGATTAAGAATCAATGTCCATCCCCAACTTGAATAGTGAATTATCACAGCTATAGTACAAACTAACAGTGCCAAGTCCTGCTTCTGGGAAAACAGAATTCACCTCTGTCTGGATTGCAATGTTATTTTAGTATCTACTGTGCCAACCCAACTGCCTGCGCTGTCCCCTTTGCTAACCCACTCATAGCTTAGCAGCAGATCTTGGGAACTCTCCTACAACAGTTCCCAAAGGAACCTCCCTGCCCACAGTGTAATTGTTGAAATCACTCATCTTCTACAGCTTGAACCTGAGAAGGAACAAAGGAATTTCTGTATTGCTATCCTCTGAAAGTACCTATTTTGGGGAAAGATCTTAAAGCTTGAAAACAATCTATTCTAGAAGCCACATTAGGTTGACATCTTTACTCTACTGGTGATCAAAAGCATCCTTAAAATTAGGTTACTGCTAGGTGATCCGTTTCCTGACAAATATTCCAAAGCAATTAAAAACAAACAAACAAACAAGCAAGCTAACTGCTAGCACAGGTTATACTCAAGAAAAGCTGTGTCTTTTACACCCAAGAGTCATTTTAAAAGAGCATCCTTTTAGGTCCCCTTGAGATACTAGAAGGCTGCTAAGAGGTCTTCATACAGCCTTGAAAGCGAGCCAGGCTTAAGAAAACAAATTTCAGCCCTCAGAAAACAATTTGAACACCTGCTGTAAGCTAGGCTACTTATCTTATCCATAGTGCTAACTCACTGCAGAGTTTAGAGAATTCTGACCATGTCAAATAACCCTAAACCTTCACATGCTTGATGAACTTTCACCAGATTCTGCAGTTTTAAGTATCTGAATCCTTGTAGAATACATCAGAAATAAGACAAAATTAGGGTGTAATGGATTTCCTGGACTCTGTAAGCAAGTGTAAGAAAAGTGTCAATATCATTAGTCACTTTAGCACCCAAAGAAGCCTTTTAAGCTCAAAAAATCAGTCTTCCATATTCCCAAAACCACAGAACCCATTGCAGGGTTTCTTCTTTGCCTCTGGATGGTAGAGAAATTCAGAATGAACCCCATACTTGAAGCAGAAACAAGGTGCTTCAGCAGTCTAATTGCTGACTGCAAATTCCACAAATCAGCTACATTCTGCAAAAAACTACTCCCTCCCTCACTTGAGCCAGAACTGGGAGGCCACAGAAAACAAAGCAAAAACAAGCTCCTGAAAACCAGGGGACATAGCACAGGGATGCTATTCTCATGTTAAGCAAGAAGGATAGAGGGCACATTTTCTACACACATACTGAACTGTTATGCAAGGAAAAACCTTTCTCAGATAATACCTTCTAAAACTCCAATGGCACAGCAGGCTGGGAAGCAAGGGTTTGACAGGAATATTAGCCTTCTCTCTGCACTGGAAGCAGATGCTGCATTTTGCCTAAGACTCTAAAGCACTTGCATGGTACTAGCACCACAGCAAAGCATCTCTGAACTGGGATTTAAGGAAGTTGGCATTAAAGCCTTACTCCAGCCAGTAATCTTCCAGATCACTCTTCATCAGCATTCCACATTGCTTTGCTTTACATTGTTGTTTCCTCTAATATTGAGCAGTGATAAAATTCAACTCCTCTGCAGAAACTCCAAACTTCCCATTAAAGCTAAGATTTGAATGTTTAGTACAGTTCCACATATGGTATCAAAAGCAAGTTTATCTAGTAACTGTATTATAACCATTACTATTAACATCATTGAAAAAAGCCCACACACTCAAGAAGAAAGTTTGCTAGGTATAATCAGAAAGTTACTTGATGCTGCATTAAACCCTTCTATAACATTGAGATGAGCACATGAACATCCCAAAAGTGAAAATAGAGATATACTGTTATATACAACCACAAATAGCCTTTGTCAGGGCATGCATAAAGCTATATTCACTATGCAAAGCTAAAACAAATAAAAGCTAGAGAGGCTGAGACTGAAGGGAGGCACCTGTATCTCCTTAATCCTCCTGCACATACTGGAAGGGAAAAAAAACAGTGGTCTCATATGTCTCAGTTCAGCACTGCATCATGCAGACCATGTCAGTAACAGAACAGGGAAACTGCCAACAAGGAGATGAGATACAGCAGTGCTCTATGGCTTCAACAACAGTTAAGCAAAAGCACAGAGCAAGACGGAATCTTCTGGGAAGGAGTGAATGGGCTACAACATGCAACAAACAAGGACTACAGTTGTACCTGGGGATTACTCCCATATAGGCAGATTATATTCATTACTACTCATCCTTTGTATAAGATAAAGCCCTAATACAGTCGGCACATTACCCAAATGTCAGCATGGAAGCTGAATTCAGCGTGAGAAATGGATGCACCCAGTTACAGCTTATGAAGATCAGTTCTGCATTAGCTTTCAGCTATCACAGAATCCCAGATTGGTTTTGGTTGGAAGGGACCTTAAAGCTCCTCCAGCTCCAACCTCTGCCACGGGCAAGGACACCTTCCACTAGAGCAGGTTGCTCCAAGCCCCTGTGTCCAACCTGCCCTTGAACACTGCCAGGGATGGGGCAGCCACAGCTTCTCTGGGCACCCTGTGCAAGCGCCTCAGCACCCTCACAGGGAAGAGCTTCTGCCTCAGAGCTCATCTCAATCTACCCTCAGGCAGGTTGAAGCCATTGCCTTGTCCTGTCCCTACAGGCCCTTGTCCAAAGCCCCTCTCCAGGTTTCTTGTAGCCCCTTTAGGCACTGGAGCTGCTCTAAGGTCTTCCCGAAGCCTCTTCTCCAGCCTGAAGAACCCAAACTTTCCCAGCCTGTCTTCACAGGAGACATGCTCCAGCCCTCAGAGCATGTGTATGGAGAAGAACATAAGGCATCACAAAGGAGTATAAACTCAAAGCTTCCCTTCCCCAGCTTTTTAAAAATTTAAAAAAGTAGGACATACAACCACCAATGTCAGAATTATCCCAAGCCTGCCCCCACTTAACTCTGTTATCAGCTGTACATTATCAGACATTCTACAAAAGCAACTCCATTTTGCTAAGTCTTGCTTAAGAAGCATGAAGAAAGCATGAAGTATACCCACACTCTTTTTACAACACCCAGCTGATCACACCAAAATACTGGGACACTGAAACTACTGATTTGTGTTTCCCTGCTTCAGATTCCAACACTGCACTGCCACCACTGAAATGACTTTTTAAATGACAAGGACTGTGAACATGTCATTTGAGTACTCACTATGTGGCATGGTTTGATTTGTTAAAGGCTTGGATTTTAGCTGTCACTAGTTGTAAAGTATGTTTCAACAGAGCAATCCATACTCATAAGGAAGAAACTGCTCCACTGGAAGACAACTTGTATAAATGGATGCTCAGGTTTGTTTCTTCACTGAGTGCTTCTTGCCCCCCATTTGTGTCAGAACAGCAAGGGAGAGCATAAAGACAGGATCTTAAACTCTGAGTCCATTATGTGTTTTAGAAAAGTTAACTCGCAAGCCAACATTTCATTTCAGGATACACAGGGATTATGTGATTAGAATCCTACTGGCTGGCTGGGAGGATTCAGCAAGATAACTACAAATTACTCAGAGGGCTAGTGTCAAAAGGACCTCTGTACTTATTTAGCCCCTGCTCTAGATTACTGACCCACTTATGAAGAGCTAAGCACCCCTGCTGTGCAATGCCAACACCCACTCCATCTGTTTGCTTCTGCTTTCTCAGAACCGCTATTAGTCTGTGTAAGAAGTTGTGTTAATTACCACATGAGCAGCTTTTGCATGGTACACAGAACATCAGCATCACTTCATATGTAGTCACCTTGACAAACAGCACAGAAACAATAAAATGCTACTCTCTGCTGGATTATTAAGGACATACAATAAGTATATGCAGATTTCTGAAGGAATACTAACTTTTGTCCAAGCTGCTCTCAGTTTTGAGAAAAGCTTGTAGGTATTTAGCTGCTTTGTAGTTCAATGACAAAGGAGAACATTAGAGCTAAGCACTGTATTGCGCTCTCTGGAAATCTCCAAGGGGACTAGAAACCTGTGAAACCACAACTGAAACTTCTGTTGAGGCAACAGTGGCAAACAGAAGCATCCGACAACACTTGCCAGTATCTACACCGAGATAAACAGTATTAGTAAGTAAATCTAAAGCTAGTTTAAAAAAAGGAAACACAAAACCAAACAAAAAGCCCAGCTGTCACATCAGAACTGCATCTCGGTCAGCAGCTTAGCACCTCAAACTTCCTGACTTATCCCTGCTGATCTGCAGATCTTTAAGACATTAATTCAAGTGGGTCTCAAGCAGCAGTTTCATTAACTTACTAAATCCAAGAACAAGAATCTCCAGAAGTCATTACAGTACTGAGCTGACATTTGTTCTTTCTTGGGAACTCAGACTACTGCTGTCAAAGTGAAATAATATCAACAGTCCAAGAGCCAACTATGAAACTCAAGAATTCTGTAGAGTGCTGCTGGCAACCTTGATATCATCTCATCCCTTAATACCAAAGCCATTTCTTATTTTAAAATTAAACCTTGTATAATAGCCAACATTACTTGAAGAGCTACCCGCTAACTCCTAAGGTAGTCAAGAAATGTAAAACCAAGATCCAGTCCTTTTTACAGCTGACAAGAGGATAGAATCATAGAATCAACTCGGTTGGAAAAGACCCTGAATGTCACCAAGTCCAACCGTTGCCCAGCACTGCCAAGGCCACCACTGACCCATGGCACTGAGGCCTCGGTTACACAGCTTGTGAGCACTTGCAGGGACAGTGACTCCAGCATTGCCCTGGGCAGCCTGTTCCAATGCCTGAGCACTCTGTGGGCAAGGAATTGTTCCTCAGCTTCATCTAAACCTGCCCTGGTGCAGCTTGAGGCCGTTTCTTCTTCTTCCATCCCTTGTTCCTTGGGAGCAGAGACCAGCCCCCTCCTGGCTCCATCCTCCTGTCAGGCAGTTGCAGAAAGCGATAAGGTCCCCCCTGAGCCTTCTCTTCTCCACACTAAACCCCCCCAGGTCCCTCAGCAGTTCCTCATCACACTTGTGCTCCAGGCCCTGCTCCAGCTCCAGTGCCCTTCTCTGGAACCTTCCAGTAAGAAAACACCTCTCCTGCAATGACCAGCCAAGAACTGAACACAAACAGATGAGAACAGTACATCAAGGACTGCTGGTCACAGCAGTCCTAGGCAGAATGTAACAAAGGCTACATAGAGTGTAACAAAGTATTTGTATATTTAACTTTGTATTGTTTTAAAGATTTATATTTTCTACTTTGACATAACAGGTCATGGAAGCAGGAGGTCAAAGTAGACCAGGGAAACAAGGATATATTAGAATACTGTTTGTATCCTCTAACAATCTTCAAAATTAAGTTTAGACAACTATTTTTTCCTAAACTAGCAGTATTTACTGCCCCAGTAGCCCTGATAGAGAGCTCTTGGAATTCTTTTAAGAGCTTGAGCTCTAAAAGCTAGACACACAAAGTGAACCTCCATATGGCATATTCAGCTTCTGCTATAGGAAATACCTTCCAGTTAAGCATTTGGTCTTGGTCATAGTAAAGCCCTTCTAAATATATAGAGTCATCTCATGTTAAGTCAAATAGCATTCCTACAGGTTTCAATCTTCAGTCTACTGATACACACTAAGACAAGAATGCTCTAATGTTTTATTTCTGGTTGTTTTCCAGCTGGCAAAGGAATAAAGCAGAAGGAAAACTCAGAATTTGGGAACTGAAAAATTTGGGGAATAAAATACAAGCAGAGGGCAGCATTAGAAACAAAAGGTGAATAGAAAAGAGAAAAAACACAATTAAGGTAGTCATTCATTCACAGCATACTCCTGATTTCCCCAGAAAGCAGTGTCAAATCTAAAAGAGAATGCTAAAACCATTATCAGATAACAGCCATAACACATTTAATACATGGAAATCATTATCCACACCAGTCCAATCTAGTCTGTGCTATGATTAATACAAAGTCTAAAAGTAGCTGGATCAATGTGCTAATACAGAAATTAAGGTCATAAACCAGATGAAGGTTCACTCCCCTACAGATTAAGTGTCCAGGGGCAAAATGACCAGAATACACCTGTGCCACCAGATCTACTTTTGCAAAGAAAAGCAAGCACACCTGTGAAGTGACTTGCTACTTGTGTGTCATGTAATGAGCTTATACAGGCACCTTTGTGGGATTTCTGTACATGAATTGAGAGCAGACTTCATTATACTTACAAACGTAACCCTTGCCTCTCGCACAGCAGTTGCTATGAATTAAGTTGAGAAAGTTGAGAAAGTCATTCACCTATATGTATATATGTATCAGGAGTAGAAGAGCAGTTCTAGAAATATTCCAACTTATTAAATAAAAAGCAGTTTCATTAACCAGTAACATATTACAGTAAATAAACTGGTCTTCAGACAACCTGCCTCTAAAGATAAAATTCCCCTTCAAAAGGGAGAATGGATGCAGTTTGTACAATTTAAGTGAAACTACCAGATACAACTGAAATAATTAGATGACTGAAGTGTTGACCAAGGAAAAACAAGTTTGTTTGTTTTTTTTAAGTGGAAGTGTAGCTTCCAGTATGCCCCTTCAATTATAGACAGGGTTATTAAATAAAAGCATAAGGCAGTGCTACAAACAGAGCTGTGCTAGGCACCACCAGAGCACATACAAATTGGAATCTACTTAGTAATGAAAATTGAAGTATAAAGACGTTATTAGAAATTGTGACTTCACAAAGCACCAACTCAGTTGTAAGCAAGCACTATACAAAACCAAAACATGTTTTAAAGAATTTTTAAAGAATCAAAAGCATGGAATTGATTTTTTTAGCCATTTGTTCACAGGAAAGCCTAAACATACATTTAATCATCTCTGAAGCGACTGCAACAATTTCGAACACAACAGCACTTACCTTGGTATTGTCACACATTTTGTATTGCAGTTCTGGGTGGTAATGGCCTTCTCGAGCTCATCCAGCTGTCCTGTTTTCTTGAGCTTCTTGACCAAGCTTTTCACTGCTTTTTCACACCACTTTTCCTCCTGACCATTCTGTTCACCACCACCAGCCCCTCCAGAGCTACCAGCAGATTTTTTCCATCCCAGAAGTCTCTTCACAACTGGTGGAGTGAATGGCAATATGGATGACATGGCTGCCACCAGACAGGACACTCAGCAAGCAAGAGATTCCCGTCCGATCCCTAAAAACACAAACCAAAACAGACATTAGCACCGAGGTTTCATATGAAATAAATACCTTTCTTAGGACCTTTAATTACCAAATGCCACATGACACTGTACCCTAGAGCACAAGCCAGATAACAGTTCAGAAGTAGTCTGAATCATGGTTAGGTACTTCATCAAGAAAGTTCAAACAAGTTTGCTGCAGACTCTTCAGCAGTTAGGCCAGACTAAGGTTACTGTTGGATTAAACACTGAATTTCTCCTCAAGACTTCCCTGGTTAAAGTAAACTCCAGAAAATACAGAAGTTAACTAGAGTCTAGCTTTGCAAGTGGGCTGGGTGGTTTTAATCACTAAAATTTTCCACAAGTGATTGACAAATCGCATACACATATTCTGCCCATCTCCAAATTAACTTAGCAGGCAAAATTGTATTTGGAATGTCATTTCAGTTTGACAGAAGTCTTCCAGCAGCCAGCCATTTCACAAGCCTTTTCTCATTTTGTTTGTCATGTTTTCAATAACTACCAATTTTTGTTCCACAGGAGATAGTGATGTGAAATTCACTAAGGTCTGGTAATATGCTTATTCTCATCTTTGAATCTTGAGTTCAATGGCCTCCAGATAATGAATCTTATCAACTCGCAATACTTAAAATCATTAAGTCTTTCAAAATTCATTAAAGGATATTTAAAGCCTTAGTTTGCAGTTATCTAAGTAGCAGAACTGTCTGTTTTCAATTTTAATAGCCTTTCATTCAGTATCAATTACCTGATGAGGATGTTTATACAAAATGAAAGATTAGAAGGGATGCTGAAATTTGGGCTATGTTTAGCATTCACTTCAATTTGCACTTCAAATCAGTTTAAAGAGAAGTGATAGCTATTTAGAAAAAAAAAAATGTTTTGGTTTTGCAGCTTCTATTAGGCTAGTTTTAGGCATTAAAACATAAGCCCCAAATCAACCGTATCATTTCAGGCAGACAGCTGTTAAGAAGAGCTTGACAACACGATACTCCTATGGATAGGAATAAGGTTGTGGATGGTTTTGGTTTTTAATTTTTTTCACTTCAGTGCCATATTCCCAGGCCGCAAATGGGTATTTGAACTGCAGAAAGTTACCTTCTTTCCAAGCTATTTAAGCTAGCTCAGCCAGCTGAAAATACCTTGGTTTAGCTAAGGCTACCTTGAGGCTACTCAAGTTTAGCTTTCAAGGCAGCTTGCCTGCCTCCCCATGCTGTAGAGGCACATCCCTTGCTTCTACCCAAAATATACCAACTTCATCTTACTGAAATTTCTGATCTGCAAAACAGCACGGTTGATTTGGCTACTTCAGGCTACAGTAATCATGGCTAATTTATGCCTTGTCATGTCTCTGCAGTCTCAGAGAGGTCCAACAAGACAACAAACACTAGATTATATTCTACAGGTAACTTTAAATCGCAAATTTTCAACTTCCACAAAACAGAATGTTCAGTAGGAATGACATCTCAGTTTCAACTAAATGATACCTCTCCATAAACCAGCTTCTGAAAGCACCTAAAATCAGGACTGAAGCAAGAATGGTAGGTTTTGGAGGTCAAGGAGACAGAGGTTCCAATAAACAGGGACTGAACTGTTCTGAACATGTTCTGAACTGTGCAGGCCTAGGAGTGAAACACATTAGACCCTCACTACAGTACACTGAGTAGCTCAAGGGATAAAACAGGAGGCTTGCACTGCCTCTGCTGTTTTAAGGTGTCCGAGATGAGGAAGAGCAACAGTCACTCCGAGCTTCAAAAAAGAAAGACTTCAGCTTTTGAGCAAGGACAATAGATGCTTCAGAGGCATACACAAAAAAATTAAAAAAGACCAAACCAAAAAGGACAGCCTCTTTTGATTCAAAGATCATGTTTTAAACCTTAGCAGTTGATGATGTAATATCTAACATCAAATTCAATGCTAACAGATGTAGGCAACCACGTATCACCACCATTGCTTATCCACACCAATTCTTCTCCCATTTATGGAGCTCACTGACGCGTAATAAACCTATTTCCTGTTCTTCAGCTTCAAATTTGATATCTTTCAACGCCCCAGAATTCTCCTTTGATTGTCAGCCTTTTACAATACACACTTCAGCAGGGTCTCACTTACCACCAAGGTAGATTGCTTATTCTTACAGGCCCTCAATGCTTTTATCTAATTCTTCACAGCTTTACAATACTCCTTGTGATAAGGTGTCCAGTTTTGCAGTATTCTCTCCCTTAAGACATAACACTGATCTACATATCATTTTCTGTACTCTGGTGCTTTTTTCCTTATTTTTAACTATGATTTGCCTTTCTGTTTCACATACACGTTGAGTGATTTAAGTCTGGCAGGACTTAAACCCCACACATTTCAGTTTTCTTTACATTTGAACTCTCATACTATTTTGACAGAGGCAAAAAAAAAAAAAACAAAAACAAAAAAAACAAAAAACCAAACAACCTCTCTTCACATTTCCAAAAGATTATAAGCTCAGACCTAACTAATCAGAAATTTCCAGGTATATAATACTTAGTTTTGACCAGTTCCTTTACAGATATGTGCTCATCCAGTTTATGTATCTGTCAAATCACAGGTTAATCCCTTATCCCTGTGAAGACTAGCTTTTTCTAAAACACAAAACCAAAACAAAACATAAAGGGACACATTTAAAGAGCCCTTTATGACAATGATTATTGCAGTTTAGCAGCTATTTAAAAGAAGAAACACAACACACACCACAGCTGCAGATTAAGTCTGGGAGGCTTAAAGTACCCTCTTCCTTCTAGCTATTGTTTTGCCACATCAGGGATTAGCCAGAAGTATCAATAAGAATTTCACCAAGTTATTTCAGTACTGGCCCCCTATCTACTAAAGAATGAGCAGAGATTGTGACACAAGTAGGACAGGAATTCATTCAGCTTAGTACTTCAGCCAATTGTGGTGAGTACTCATAGGAGAGTATTTCAGCCGGCTTGATTTATGGAGGAACTGCACTCTGCTCCAAGCCTGGAGGAGGCATCTGCAAAGAGCAAGGCATGGTTAGGCTGAATTATGAGCCATTTGGATACATGCAAATTATGCAAGGAAAAAGCCCTGAAATACCCTGCTAGGTAAGAAAAGTGTTGCATATAGCCTGGTGCTCCATCTCCTTAGGTGGCAAAAGGATGCTACTCAAGGACGTCACAAACCTGCCTGATTTTTGTGGCCCATTCTCACCACAATTATTCAGCATCTTAAACTGTTACAGCATGAAATTAAAGGCCACATTCCTACCTGTTCCCTTCAGCAGCCATTCATGGACCTGTTCTCCACAAATTCATCTAACCACTTTCTGAACCTGCCTCCACAACCTCTTGTGGCAGACAGCACCACAATTTAACAGCCCACTGTTGTGAAGAAGTACTTCTAGCTATTTTATTCTCTTCCTGGTTTCAGAAAGTGCCTCTTGTTCTACCACTGCAAGCTTTGCTGAAGAACTGTTTGTATTCACCTTGTCTGCAAGCTTCGTGATTCTGTACATTTGAATCATGTCTCTCCCCCAAACAGAGGGCTAACAGCCTTTTGTCACAAAGTATCTGAACATAGCTCATACAGTTTGCAAAGCTCTTCTGGGCAGATGCCAAGCCTGAAAGCTTTACTACTTTAATTAAATTACAAGTACTCTAAGATATTGCATAAGGACTGTTCTAAAGACCACAGGAAAACTGTATCAGCCTACAGTTATCTTTTCATTTACCTTTTTGGTCATATTACCCTAACATTCTCAACATTGTAATTAAAATAGACAGAAATCTACACCTCATGAGGTATTTGGAGATAGAAGGCAGACACCACATGTCTGAACATCTGGCAGGAGCTCAAATAAAAATGAGGAGCCCTACACCTGCACTGGATCCTGACTATCCTCCTAAACAGACTCAGATACCATGTTTTACACTAGTTGGTTTAGGAGTCACTGCTGCAGCTCATTTTTGACCAGCAAACCCCAATTTCCACTATAACACACCAACACACTGGGACTCTGAGTAATCACAGGGAGGTTTTTAAGACCCCTCTTCTGAGCTCAACTATAGTTGAGCTATTAGTATCAAGGCAGCAGTGCAGTACATAGCAGAGAACTTTGACTATTTTTTATCCCTTTCTTCATTCTCTGGATTGTGCCTTAAAACTACAGCTCTGAATGCTCAAGGAGAACTCACTCTGCTGCTTGGAGAGGTATGACTGCTTCTTTAGACAGATGGAGCACAGGGAGCACGTGCTGTTACTCTCAACAGATTAATACTGGAAGATTTAGAAATTGCCTAACTTTGGTGGCATTTGCTTCATCTCTGTCCCTGTAGTATCTCTCTGCTTCCTGAAGCACACATGTTTCTATAGTTGGTCAAACACTGTCATAGTTGGCAACTTCCAAAGTCACAGTTTGAGTCATGTCTGCTATTATTCCATTCTACTGTGGTTCTCTGGAACAAGTATTAAATATTAAGCCCATGATCCTAGCAATAACTAAGCATAAAAGACAAAGAAAACCTTAAGGGCAGCATGCTAGCAGAGTAAAACCTTCAAGGGAAGTTTTCCTTTCCCAAGTGTCTGGAACACACTATAAACACACTGGTGCTACCAAAAATATCAAGTGATTTCTGGCTAATGTATTCTAAAGCCTTATGCAGCATATTTCATATCAGTCTGACTATTCATCTTAAACTTGAAATAAAGAAATCCGATCTCTCCTGGTTTTACTAGAAGTATTCTGGCTTAGAGGAATTTCATTTGCGAGAGCTATTCTGGAATAAAGAGGACAAAAGTTAAGCTTTGAGGAAAGAAGATCGAGGAAAATAATTTGTGGTATTTGAGAGAGTCTACAAGCTCATTTCCTCCCTATTTTAGTCCCATTTTCATGATTTTTTTTAAGGCAATGTTTTTTTCATTAATCCTGGAATTCTGACAAGATTCTTTACCAATTTCACCAAGTACACAGTGTTTCAGGATCTGTTAGAAGATTTGGGAATATCCACCCCTTCCCTTCACATGCACCCCTGTGACACTATTGGCTTCACAATAAGGTAACATTAATTGAAGCCTAGTCTATTTAAGGCAGCATAATAAATTAATTATTTTAGAAGACTTTACATTAGGCTAGTCAGTAGTAAGATGTGAAGTTTTAAAACGTGTAGCTTGTGCAGTACTGCACATCTCCTATATTAAGCCAAAATCATTAATACTTAGAGAAACAATAAAACAAGCTTTTCATATCGCATTTAGCCAGTCTTTCCCCTCTCAGGCAGAATAGCCTCTAAAGCATTTGGTGAAACAGACAAGAGAAGACATTTCACTTCTATTGCACCCACAACCCCTCCAAAGACTGCCTTTTGACATTCTAGAAGGGCCTAGCTCTTTCTTCCCCTACAAATGCATCTTAGAGACACCCGGTTCTGTCACACTGCAGAAGCTCAAACTTATTGCCACATACAGACTTTTATGAAGAACACCACCATGAGATAGCGAGATGGTGTCCATCCTTCTCCCCTCAAAGTCAGGTCAGCTTTAGGTATTCCCTTAGTGGTTTTGGGGTGTTAGTTTTCTTGTTTGGGGAAGGTGGAGTGTAGAGCTGGGGGAAGGGGGATCCTGCCCTACTGAGCAATGCCCTCAGATCCACCCCAGTTCAGCTTTTTAGCCAATTAGGCCAGTAGGGGTGAGAGGCTCTGAAGAGCTCCCTCCCAAGGGGCTCCATCTGTCCCACAGCTCCATCTGTCCAGCTCACAGGCCAAAAGCTCCAAGATATGAAACCAAGGTCCTGATTCAGCTTTGACACCAGCCAATGAAGTCCAAGGCAGGCTGCTTGTGATCTGGGGGGACAAGAGCAAAGAAAATTCCTCTTCTGGGTCAGCTTTAGAATAAGAATTTGAAACATGCCTATATAGGGACCCAATGTACACATTAGTTTTTACTACACTTGAGTATTGCCACGCATTTTGAAACTCAGCATAACTGTACTATCTTTATATAGCTTGCTGAAAACAGAATTACCCACTTCAAAATTAGACTTTTTTTGCTCTTGCTCCCTTCATGAAGTTTGATTATGAATCAAACGAGAAAACTAATTTCTCATATACAGAACTAAAATAGGGAGGATCATAATGTTATGAAAGCTTCAGAAGCTGGGGTTTTCTCCAATTACTACAAATTACAGACAAATCTAATGAGAAGCTGTATTGCTATTAGAAAATTAGCATAACATAAGTAACACATTCATGGTATACCAAAATTGCATGCAACTGAAGAGAAAGAATAAATGTTCATTTTTCTGACCTTTGATTAAGCTACAAATAGAATTATATTAGCAGCTTTTCTAGAATTGCAAAAGAGGGAAATAACCATAACTGCAGTCTGCCAATGCACCTGCCTCTGCAAAGCAGCAGACTTCTTCCACTTACTATCATGAACAATTTTGTAGCATTGATCCTTAAAACTGAAAGGCCTTTTTGGACCTACAAAAGCACAGAATAAGTGCTCCAAATCACAGCAGTTTAAACCCTTCTCACCTCATTTGCTTTGACTAAAATTTTCCATGTCTTACAGGCAAGTATCAGTTTCATTATCTTAGAAAATAAATACTCCTGGGCTAAATTTGACAGGAATATTCACAGAACTGACTATCAGGTACCTAGTTTTGATCTGCATAGCTTAGCAGCTTCTCCACTTCATTAAGCCACAAACAATTGCATTTAACAATTAGTTAATGCAAATTCACTTTCAAGATAGGCCTAACTTAAATGTTCCTCAACAGCCCAGCCCCCCAGGCCCTTGATATGCAAGAGTTCTTTCCCCAAGGAAGAACATCTTACGTTAAGCTCTATGCCTGCAGTGTAGTTAATACTAGCCTGAGCCCCAGACTAAACCGACAGAAGATTCACGCTATAGCTGTCAAACACCCATAATAATCATAAAATGTCATCTGGAATGAAGCCTTACTGTTTGTAATACAGATTCTCTACTGGGAGTGGAGAGCAACATTTTAGGAAGGTTTTCTGCAGTAGCCAATTTCTTCTAGCCCAGAGAGTATTGAACACAGGGCTGCCTGTACTATTCTATTACAAAAAACTAATCCCATCGCATGACCTGCAGCAATTCAGTTTAACAAATCAACAATTACAAATATTTTGGCAAAGTAAGCTTAGGTATTGTTTGCCTCTCAGCACAGTTCACAACCAGTTTATGGCTTTATGATAAAAGTCATTAAATCCAATCTGAAAAGCAGAATTTACAGCTCACTTAGCAAGTCAGGCCCATAAATGGATGCTTTCAATTACAGGGCATTTACGTGCACAGTCATTAAGGCAGTGCTGAGTACATTTGGAAACTCTAGAATACTTTTTATAATAATTAAAACTATGCGTACTATTCTTTATATAAACAAAACTTAGGAATTCTCTTCAGTCTCAAACACAGCTCAGATTCATTGTTATCCAGAACCTACTACAAAGCCTGTTCTCCCAGTGCTTTTGTGGGAAAAGGATTAGAGAGGTGGAAACAAGTTTTGGTTTTTAAAGTTGCTTTTAGTAGCAGAGATTGTGCTGAGCTCCAATAAACTCAATTATATCAACTGGTGCTCCACACTTCTGAAAGTGTGGAACAGGAAGATGGAGGAGGACCCAGGAAGGCCTTTCATTTGGAGATTTACTGAGTAATTCAAGCCTATTTGATTTTGTTTGTGAATCTAGCCTCTAGGTGAAAGAGGAGATCAGTTACAAGACAAATTTTAACCTCATTTTTTTCCCCCTATTGTGTTGTTCTTTTTATCATCAAACAGAACCCCAGGGAAGTTGACAAATTCTGCAAGATTTTATTACTCACACCCAGCTTCTTCCAGAAAGAAAACTGGATCTTCAAACACTTGTTCTTTTTGGTGAATGCCAGTGTAGTCCAAGTCTGACCCACACAACTGCAGAACAACAATCAACTACCAGGTTATTCTGTTAAACATCCCAATATACTGTTAAATATGCACTTAGACTCAGCTTTGAGATAAGTTTAAACTACCTTAAGCAAGATCCTCCCCTTCCTCTTTCTAAAGGCATTTGTAACTAATGTTATCTTTCATCATCATAGTGCTAAGCAAACGGGGGAAGGGACTTCAAAAACCTCCCCTTTACCTACATTCTCATTCCCCTCTAATTCACTAGAGATTGTAAGTGCTAACGTTTTAAGGCTACACCTTAGAACAGCACCCAAATAATCTGCTCCAACACTGCAAAAGTCTAAACAGCAATCTTGTTCTGCTAAAAGAAGCTTTTCGCCTTAACAAGAGGTGAAAAGCCTGAAGAACAGAGCAAAGACTCACTACAGAGTCCAACCCCCACAGATATAATGTCATGAATCAGTCTTGAAAGTACAGTTCTCCAGGCTAAGAGAGGATCGCTTGAGAACAGACAAACCTGCTGTTATGTGCGGTCTCCTAATAAGCTGTCATAATAAACTCCTTGCTACAGATAGAATCTGGCTCTTTTATAGCTGTGATAACACGAGCTCTGCACGCAACATTCACGGGTTGCAGTGTTTACTAACAGCATTTTCAGCAATACTCCTTTCGTAAATTCACTTTTTCTTACTGCTATGTATTTGTAAAGTCTACAGCACACATGCGTTGGAATTTGGGAGCTGCTTGGTCAAAAACTGTGGCAGACAACCAAGCCATGAGACTAGGCTGCAGTCTGAACCCCAGCTTTCCAACCAACAGCTCTCCAAGACTATCACACTGGCTCTTCACCCACCCACTTGTTGGGGTTTTTTTTCCCCCCTTCTTTTACCTCACCAGGATGAAAACTAAGAGATAAAGTCACACTTTTTCGCTTCCCCTGCACTCCCCACAAGAAAGTTCCACATAGGAACTCTACAACTTTGCAGTACCCCCAACTACCTGCATTTGTCACACACAGCTTCTCCCGTGCGCTTATCTAGCCAGATGAAGCACTCAACAGACTACGTTTGTTTACATCTCGCAACACACAGATAGCTACAGCACTAAAACTAGCGCCATGAAGAAAACCACTAATCTTAACTCGCTCGTGTACACGTCTCGTGTAGGCAGCGTGTATTTCACATCCGTGGCTCTGGACCTAGGAGGGGAACACACAAAAGGGCATTGGCTGAAGCGGAGCCTTAACACTTCTTTGCAACTTGCTCTTAACTTTCTCCACCACCCCGGCGCGGAGTGCTGCACGCCTAATCTCTGCAAGAGAAAAAACACTGGACACAGAGGGACGGGGAGAGGAAGGAGAAGCACAGCTTGGACTGATATTCCCCGCTCCCCTCGCCCCCCATGCGCACACAGCGAAAGGGGCTCAGGCCGGCCCTTCCCACCCCTCACCGCCCCGCACCGGGGGGACACCCCGGCGTGTGGAC
>NW_009937176.1:0-493 GCF_000696875.1 Nestor notabilis
CGCTACCGTGCCCAGGGCATTCTGCCCCCTCCCGAAATCCATGCTCCCTGCCCTGGAGTCAGAGCGTCCGCACACCCCACACATAGCGGTGCCTTCCCGATCCCCCGGCACTGCCCTGATCACTGCATGCACCCCTGGCTGGGGTCACTACATTCCTCCAAAAGGGCTGGTGGTGCTGCACCCCGCCGCCATGCTGCTCATCACCCCCAGCCCCCCAAAAACCTGAATGGGGTCGCAGTGACCCCATTGGGTCACATATACCTCCCACTGGGTGGTCCTTGCTTCCCTTGCCAGCTTCCAGGCCCCTTCAGATTATTTGGGGGTGGGGGTGTGTTCCTGCCCCCCAGCCCAGCTCCAGGGGAGTGACACTACTCTGTGCAGCCCTCCCTGCACCCCTGCCTTGCAGAGTATCCCAGCAGTGATGGGAAGAACAGTGCTCCCCTTCCTTGCTGCCCCCTCCCCTAGTTAACACCCTCTGGGTTCCCCCACTCCT
>NW_009937176.1:652-984 GCF_000696875.1 Nestor notabilis
TTACAGGGACACTTCCAGTCATGTCCCACCGCTGTCCTGAGGCACCCCTTACTTCGTGTCACTGACTCTGTACCCAGCCAACCCAGTGTTGGCTGCCTCCAGTGTATCCCCCCTCCTCAGAATCGCAGGACCCCAGCTCCCTGGGACACCCCCATTTGAGGCGCCCCTTCTGTCCCGTTTGGGGAGGGCTCTGGCCTCGCACCCTGCCCACCGTGCACCTGCTGCCCATCCCGCTCCACTCCGGGTCTGATACCCTTCCCCGGTGCCCGGCACCAAAGGGGGTCCCAGGGTGAGTGACACTGGGGACGGGACTGCCGCCCTTCCCGGCCCCG
>NW_009937177.1:0-610 GCF_000696875.1 Nestor notabilis
TCCCCAAGCCTGGAGCGTTGCAGGGGGTTGTGGTGGCCCAAGCGCAGGACGCGGCACTTTACCACGGAGGAGGAGGGGGGCCATGTGGGACCTGGGGGTGTCTGAGCTGGGTGTCCCCTGCAGGCGGCCAGACTGGTCCTTCCTGTGGGTGCAGGCACCGCTGCGCACCCTGCGCCATGGGCTGTGGCGGCAGCACCGCGGCTGGATCAGCCTGGGCCTGGCGCTGGTGCTGCTCATCGCGCTGCTCCTCACCTTCGTCTACGCTGCGCCGGTGAGCACAGGGGGCACAGCCCCCCCCTTACCCCCATCACCACCTGCTGAGCCCCCCTGAGCTCCTCTTACCTCTCCCTGCAGGGTTATTTGGCCATGACGCTGGTAACCCCGTTCCAGGGCTTGCAGCTTTTTCCTCCTGGCATCCGGCGCTGAGCACCATGCAGGTGGTGCTGGCAAACCCTGATGTGCCACCCTGGGATGGCAGCACCTGTGTCACCTCTTCAATAAAGCCACATCCAGCAACGAGCAAATCATCCCCAGTGCATTGGGCTGGCGGGGGAGAAAGGAGCTGCTCCAGCTTGGGGAGCCCCATGGCACTGGGGTGCAGCCGCCCACT
>NW_009937177.1:1031-6804 GCF_000696875.1 Nestor notabilis
GAGCTGCTCCAGCCCTCGCAGCAGCTCCGGGGCCTCCTCTGGCCTCGCTCCAGCAGCTCCACGTCCCCCTGGTGCTGTTCCCCAGAGCTGGACTAGGGCTGCAGGGGGGCTCCCCAGAGCCCAGCAGAGGGGCAGGATCCCCTCCCTGAGCTGCTGCTCCCGCTGTCACACATGGTCACACACACCAATGTTTATTCTGAGACACGAGAACAGCTCCAGGGAGAGGCACCCACATTTCACTCCTGGTTATGAGGCAAAAAGAGAAAAAAACCACCAGGAAAACTCTCCTTTTCCACCACAACCAGTGCTGGGCACTTAGAAAAAGGCTCCCACCCACCAGCCACGTGTGTGTGTCCCCTGCCCTGGGTACCTCTGGGACCCCCCCCCACAGGGATCCATCCTGGTGTGAGGGTCCTGGAAAGCTGCAGGACACGGGCACAGCTCCCCAGGATGCCATCGAGGAGGGTGCTGCCAAGGATGGGGCTGCAGATTTGCCATCCTGATGTCCCCAGAGCCATTAAAGACTCCCCTGGGACAAACTGACCTAATGTCTCCCTCTCCTGGGTCCCTCTGGGGACCATCATCTTGTGCTGCGGTCCCCAGGGACGAGAGTGGATGTGACAACCAGCAAGAGAACACCAAGAAATCATTGACCAAAGCAGTCCCTGAGGTAGGATTAAACCACAACTCCCTGAAAGGCAGCAAGAGCTCCGGCTCCAAGGCAGGGAAATCCTTGGAGGAGCCCTGGGATGCAGCGAGCACCGAGGGGAAAGGTGCCAGAAGCCACAACACGACATGCAAACAGCACCGGTGCAGGGATCCAAGTACAAAGAAAAGCTGTCTGGGCTCCAACACCAGCCTAAGGCGGGTGACAGAACACAGCCAGAGCGGGGTGAACAGCTTGGAAAATCCCTCCTGGAAGTGGAAGAGGCTGGGAGGGAAGGAGGAATCCAGTGGTGGAATCTGGTGTGGAAACAGGCGCTCAGCTGGGCCCTGCTCGCTGGCATCCCTCACATCCTGCCCGTGTCCAGACATCCTCCTGCACAATTCCCAAAGCAAAGCTCCTTCAGGAGGTGACAGCTCCATCCCTGCAGCCATCACAGGACACGCTGAGGATCCCAGCTCCCAGCAGGAGCAGCATTGCAGTTCTGGAGCCCAACAAGAAACAGCAGCCGTCCCCGGTGGGATTCTGGGGGGACACAAAGGTCCATCACGCTCTGGCCACTCTGGGAATGGTGGGAGGCAGGAGGTGGCCAGCAAGGACTAGCCATGGGTGATCCCAGGGTATTCCCAAGTCAATAGAAGTGTTTCCGGCTCTGCTCCTGCCACTTGTTGTAGATGATGACTCCAATGACGATGGCGAAAACGATGGCAACGAGGGAGAAGAAGACGATCAAGAAGAGAGCGAGGCCACTCATGGGCTCCAGCGGTGCCTCCACTGGGAGGGAGAGAGGAGGGAAAGCAGCCTGTGAGCACCCCCAGGCCCCAGCACCCCAAAACACACCCACCAGCAACCCCTCCCAACTGCCATCCCCGGCAGTGCTCAAGGCCAGGTTGGACACAGGGGCTTGAAGCAACCTGCTCTAGTGGAAGGTGTCCCTGCCCGTGGAGCTGGAGGAGCTTTAAGGCCTCTTCAATCCAACCCATTCCATGACTTTATGATTCCAGGTGGAGCTCAGCTCATTTGCTCTCAAGATGTGGCTTCTCCTCCACAACCCTCCAAGTCCCTACTGGTCCCACCTTGCCCTGTGCTCCTACTCACTTCCTGGCAGCTTCAGGTTGTCCACGACAGGCAGATAGACCTCCCTGTCCCGCTTCTCCTCCTCTGGGGTCCTCTCCACGGTCAGCTGGTAAAGCTTCAGTGAGATGATGTCGTGGTTGTCTGCAAGCAGAGAAGAACCACCATGTCCTGAGGCACCACCAATAGGTACAGCTCTCGCCAGGGACTGAGTGCCTCGGGCAGCACCACGGGACCTTAGCACTTGCGACAAAGGTGCTGCTCCCCCTTCCCAAGGTGGGAAAACTCACCTCCAGAGGGCAGGATCTCTGCTGGGCTGAGCTGTGCCCTCAGCCAACAGGAACCTTTAAGCTAAAGTGAAAACCACCAGCCCAAACTGGGAGAAGCCTGTCAGCCCCCCAGGGGAAGGTGTTAGCATCGGCCTCGCGTGGCCCTTTGCTCGTGCTGGTGGGGTTGTTAGTGGGACAAGGCGAGTGCTCCACACCAGCTCCCCGGGCACCAGGCAGGGATCTGGGAGAGAAAAGGAACTGCTGTTGGAGCCAACAATGGGCTCAGCCACCCATCGATGCACTTCTGTAGAGGCAGAGCTCAAATGAGGCTTAAAACCTGCCCTGCGGGGTAACAGCACCTCAACCAGCACCAGGAGAGAAGCAGTACACTGAGGAGGGGGAAGAGCTGCAGCTTTAGGTGCCTCCCTCACTAAGGGGCAGCCCAGAGCTCTCAGGATGTGAAATCCAAAGCAAAATCCCCCCGGGGCAGAGGCAGAGGGCAGTGAAGAGCCCTGTGGTGGGGCTGTAATGCAGTGGCTGCAGTGAAGGAAGCTCCTTCCAGTGCTGCCCTTGGGGGTTAACCCAGGCACCACGGGCTGTGGCAGGAGAGTAGAGGAGATCCTTTTTCAGTGCTCATCCTGCTTTTACTCCTCCCCAGGGGCTTGGTTTGGAGACTGAGCCTCTACAGCCTCTTTGCTGAGGTTGGGCCATGCAGGGAGCTCAAGGGAAGCGCTGCCTAAAGCAAGCACTCGGGGGAGCAACACACCCAGACCAGGCTTTGGGCTCCTCAGGAGTTGCTGCGAGCTAAACCCCAAAGCTCCTGCTCACAGCTTAAAAGTGCTTAAAGCATGGCAAGATCCTCACGTGCTTCTGTAAGCTCCAGCAGGTACCAAGCTGCACCTCCAGACACCCGAAGCTGCACAGGAGCTGCTTGAGGACCAAGGTTTGGGAGGCTGGGGAAGTACCTGAGAGGTCTCCAGTGACAGAAGAAGTCCCAAAGTAGTAGCCCCGGGGCAGGCGCACGCCCGGCACGTCGATGCAGTCCCTCCACTCGTGCTTCCCGTCAATATCGATCAGGACCTGAGGCAGAAGCAGGTCCCTGAGCCCCGCAGGTGGGAGGCAGAAGCAGGTCCCTGCTGCCCCGTGGGCCCGGGCTGGCAGCACTCACCGTCAGCCTCCTCTTCACATAGCGGATGACCAGGAAGGTGTCGTGGTTGAGGTTCCTCACCATGGCCGTGCAGCCCCCCAGCTCCGTGGGGCGCCCGTCGCGGTCGTGGTCGTAGGTGAGGGAACCGTTGTTCACCATGGCCGAGATGTAGGGGAAGACACGCTGCCGGGGGGCAAGGCTGGAGCTGAGCTGCTGCTCTTGCTCCACCAGCTTGGTTCTAGCATGAATCAACAGCCCTACAGAGCCCAAACTCCTTTGTGCCACCAAGAACGTGCCTCAACACGACAACAGCCCCATCCCTTGGGCTCCTGGACATTCAGGATGGAGGACAGGCGGTTTCATGCAGCCTCTCCCAGCTCACAAAGGGAGCTCAGAGGAGGGGATTTCTCAACTGTGAGCCAAGGTGAGACCGGAGAGCTTGGGAATGGAAGGTCAGCAAGAGGAAGTACCTGATTTCCTGGGCTGTACCTCCTCTTCTGAGCCTGCCAGTCCAGGGTTATCGCAAAGCAAGAAAGAGCACAGAAGCAAGATGGTCACAGACCAGAGTTTAGTGTTAACCTGCAACCTGGAAACGTCCTCCCTGGAGAGCTCAGCTTAGCAGACACTAAAGCAAAGAGGGGTTTAGGTGGTAGGAGCTGAATCCTGACACACACGGAGAGGGAATGGTGCTGGGGGGTGAAAGCCACGTCAGGCGTTGCCGTGTTTCTCCTCCTCACCATGCAGCAGCTCACACACACAAAAGCCAGAGCCCCAACAGCAAAAGCAGCTCCCAGTGCCTCAAGGGCCCACAGGAAACCTGGAGAGGGGCTTTGGACAAGGGCTGGGATTCCATGATTCCACACATCTCTTGCCCTGCTCTGTGCATGACCACAGGAGGGCAGCTCAATCCAGGTGCCAGGAAGCACATAGTGCACTGATGATTTCCTTTAAGGAAGACCCATTGTGCATCCCTTTAGCCCACTGTAAATCACCAGGATCCACCCAGCACCACATTAATCCCATTAACAAGGCACCAAATGGCTCAGAAAAGGCTTTTGCAAGCACAAAGTCCACCAGAGCTGCTGCTTCGGGTGCCTGAACAAAAGCTGGTTGTTACTCAGCATTTCTCAGCAGCTCTAAGGTCAGGGCACATCCCAACTGCGCCTTTTGTCCCTCTCCCCAGGATAAGTGGTGTTAATCCCATTGTTGGGATCAGCACCAAGGTCCTGGGGTACAACAGTGCCTATTTTTTTCGGGAAAACTGGAATTAAGACAGACTTCAGCTTTGGTTTTAGAGTGAGGAAAGAGATTCCAGGGCAGGGCTTGGTTTAAACTACCTCTACACTCCCTTCTCCATAGGAACACACACCAATAAAGCTCCAAACAACCAACAGACACATCAGGAACACAAAGGTCTTCAGATGGACGTCTTCCAAAGGGGCAGAGCACATTGCACCCTGAGAGCTACTCCTCCATCAAACAGCCCTGTCACACAGGGCTGGCAGCTCAGGAACTGCTCTACTCAAGGTCTACAACACCCTTGGTACAGCTTCACCTCAGATACTACTTCTGGCAGCCCCCACAAAAGCCCAGGAGCTCACAACACAGAGGTGGGGTCATCAGGTAGTTGCAGAAGGTGCTCTCTGACTTCAGAGCTCAGGGAGGGTCACACCACACCAACGAAGAGCCACAACCTGAGCTCTGCCCATGCAGGCAGCTGGTGGGCAGCACGGTCCTGTTCTGCTCTCCTAACTCACCTCCTGCTGCTTCTCCTCGTTTGGGTAGGTGTCCACAAACACTCCCAGGCCCAGGAAGTTATCCTTGCTTCCAAAAACAGGTCCTAGGAGGAAGGAGAGGCTTTGATTAAGGATGGCAAAGCCAGGCAGGCATTGCAAAGGGCTTGTTACTCATCATGTTGTTCTGGAGCACGTAAGGAGGAAGCCTTGAGCAGTGAACAGAGCACACAGAGCAGGCAGGGAAGTCTTTGGGGCAGATGAAATCCCTTTCCCTTTGCTGCTCAAGGACTGAGCTTCCTCCAAAGTCTTGGCTTTTAAGGAGCTGACTCCCAGTGCAGGAGGCCCCACGCTTCCCATTACACTGATGGCAAAACCAGGGCAGAACAACCCCAAAGCCCTGACCCCCAAGTGACTCCAGGCTCCCAGTGCCCCAGGGTGTAAGCAGTGGGTGGAGGGAAGGGATCCTGCCCCTCTGCTTGCTCTGGGGAGCCCCCCCTGCAGCCCTGATCCAGCTCTGGGGAACAGCACCAGAGGGACGTGGAGCTGCTGGAGCGAGGCCAGAGGAGGCCCCGGAGCTGCTGCAAGGGCTGGAGCAGCTCTGCTCTGGAGCCAGGCTGAGAGAGCTGGGCTGGGGCAGCTGGAGAAGAGAAGGCTCCTGAAGGGGACACCTTAGAGCAGCTCCAGTGCCTAAGGGGCTCCAGGAAACCTGGAGAGGGGCTTTGGACAAGGGATGGAGGGACAGGACAAGGGCAATGGCTTGAACCTGCCAGAGGAGAGATTGAGATGAGCTCCGAGGCAGCAGCTCTTCCCTGTGAGGGTGCTGAGGCGCTGGCACAGGGTGCCCAGAGAAGCTGTGGCTGCCCCATCCCTGGCAGTGTTCAAG
>NW_009937177.1:6936-7867 GCF_000696875.1 Nestor notabilis
GCAGCTGCACCCCTCTCACCTGGCTGCATGCGGTCCTTGGTGTACCAGATGGCAAAGCCATCCCCGTTCAGGTTCTTCTTGCCTTGCCCATGGATTTTGAAGTGCACCTGCATCTCCCAGTCCCGGAGGTAACACGGCTGCAAGAAAAGGAGCAGGGATGTGACAGGAGGGGGTCCCAGGGCCAGCACCCAGTTTCTGTGCCCATGGAGGCGAGGGGACAGACGCTGCCCCCGCCCGCACCATGCTCTGCCTGTCACAACAGCTCCATGTGCCACCGCTCCACGTTTCCCTTGCCAACAGACCCTGCTATCCCATAGTTTGGATGTGAGCGTGAATAATTAATCCCAAGGGGCATCATTAAGCTGAGAGAACTGGTTGTTACCCAAAGCTATAAAAAGCCAAGGAACCGCTTCTGGTTTCCCACTAGTCCAAGACAACAAGAGCTCCAGCAAAATACCTCACACACAGGAAAAGGGGAGAAAGACCAAAGGAAAAGGGGGAAAGCCCAAAGGAAAAGGGGAAAAGGCCCAAAGGAAAAGGAACCTCCCTCAATGTTATATAGCACCAACTCAGAGCGTGATGGGTTGCTCTGGTCTCGTAGGGTGTTTTCCAAACCCCTGTGGATGCTGGGGCACAACATCCCCCCAGCTTTCATCCCCAAATTGGAATTCAATGGGACTCATCAAGAAATTCAGGGAGCTTTGCTGCCTGCCGGGTTAAGCACCATCCCGGTGCACCATGTGCAGCTCCTGCTTTACCAGCCCCACTTCCAGACCTGGGCACGGCAGAGGGAGCAGCAGCTCCAGCCAACGGTGATCCCGTGGGAGACCCCAAATTCCCACGGGGTGGCTCAGCCCTTGCAGGAACCACCACGCCAAAGGCTGGGAGCTGCAGTGGTACCAGCTCTAAGCCCCATAGCTCTCCCCTGCCC
>NW_009937178.1:0-232 GCF_000696875.1 Nestor notabilis
CGGGGTAAGAGACCCCCAAGGTGCTGAGCCTGACCTGGTGCACACGCACCCCAGCTGGGAGAGTGGGGTCCCCCCTTGTGCTGCCCTTGGGTCTGAGTGGGGAAGAAGGGAGTTCCATGGGGTGCTATAGGGATGCCATGAGGTGCCATAGGGATGCCTTCAGGTGCTACAGGGATGCCATAGGGGTGCCATAGGGATATCATACGGGTGCCATGGGGTGCTGCAGCAGACC
>NW_009937179.1:0-707 GCF_000696875.1 Nestor notabilis
GTGAGCGCTTGTCTCCTTACCGCGAGCGCCTTGTACAGAGGAGGAGCGATCCCTGCGTTGTTGTGGGTTTCTTTTGGGGGGCTGTTTTGTTTTTAACAGCCGTTCGCAGGTGGGGGGCTTGTACCGGTCCCCGGAGCCACAGAATCATGGAACGGTTTGGGTTGGAATGGACCCGCAAAGGTCACCTGGTGCAATGAGCAGGGACATCCTCAGTCAAGTTACTCAGAACCACATCCAGACTGGCCTTGAGTGTCCCCAGGGATGGTGCATCCACCACCTCTCTGGGCAACCTGTGCCAGTGTTTTACCACCCGCATTGTAAAGAATTTCTTCCTTGCATCCAGCCTCTTTTAGTTTAAAACAATCACCCCTCTCCCTGTCACAACAGGCCCTGCTAAAAAGTCTCTCCGTTTAAAACAACCCCCCCTCCCCCTGTCACAACAGGCCCTGCTAAAAAGTCTCTCCCCATCTTTCTTACAGGCCCCTTTTAAGAATGGAAAGACCACAATAAAGTCTCCCCAGAGCCTTCTCCAGGTTAGACAACCCCAACTCTCTTCCTTTCCACATAGGAGAGTGCTCCAGCCCCCTGGTCATTGGAATCTTGCCCTAGAGTCTGCAGCAAGCATCCTCCAGTACTGGAGCTGGTTCCAAGGGGCCAACACCAAATAATGACGTGTACTGTCATTTTAGGAAGACTTGGATTTGGGG
>NW_009937179.1:759-6028 GCF_000696875.1 Nestor notabilis
ACTCTTTCCAGAGCATTTGTCTAACACCACATCCATTGATATCCCTGGAAGCTTTGTCTTCAATACAATGTGAGCTAGGATCAGACCCTCATGCTTTTAGTATAGCTGCTGCTCAGCTCTTCTGATGAGCAGAGGAAGAACAAAATGTTTCTTTTGTGCAGATTCTGTCTGAAAAGCTGCTATTGTACAGGGGCAAGAGGAAGGGTAAATTCTCGGCTGCCAAGTAGTCAGCTTTTCAGCGTTAACAGAGAAAAGCGTATTAATGAAGGGTCAGCAGAAATGGAGGAAGGACAGCCTCGTGGCTGAAGCACAACACTGAAGCCATGAGTAAGGAGGTCTGTTTGGTTAGTTCCTGGCTTTAACACTGACTTCCTTTATGTCCCAGGCAAGTCACTCAGTATCTTTACAGTTGTGATGAAAATGCCCACCCTTAGAGGAATGTGGAAGGCTTTCCCACTGAATTCCTTCACCTGAACCCAAAAGTAGCCTTTTCCCTCCCCCAGGAAAAAGAAAAGGCAAATCAGCCCTCTCAGCAGAAGTGTCCCAGCTTTCTCTAGGGGAGCACATTTGTCTCTTTGAAATGAATTGCAGCTGTGATTACTCGCCTCATGTTCCCATGAGGCTCCAGAGCTTCTGCTGCCTCTATAGTGCAGCCCTGCGTTATGTGACATCCCTTACATACTCTGATACAACAGTCTCCTATTTTCCCAGCCTCTCTGTTTCAGATGATTCTGTGGTAGTCACCAGCTAGAGAAGATACAGTGCTGCAGTCCTTGTACACCGACCCGGTACTGTAGCAAGAGTTGTTCTCATGCTTTGAAAGCTGTTGCAAAGGCATCCAGCTAGATAGGCCTGATTGCCAGGTGACTTCCAGAATTACAAGCAGATTGTAAACACCTCCTGGGGTCATGCAATAAACATCTTCGGGCCAGTCCTTGTTAAGTTTCTTCCCTTAAAAGGAAAATGAAATAGAAATCCCTGTCCTAAGGGGTGTCTGCCTGGAGATACTTCCTCTTAGCTTGCTTAGTTCTCCCATGTGAAGGATGAGTCAGGCATGGTGTTCATTATACTGCTTTAAAAATCCTCATATGCAAAGCATTTTTATCCCATTTTTAAATATGGGCTAAAATTCACAACTTCAACTACTTGCCTGTGTGTTTTATTTTTTCTACAGGCAGTTGAATTGCCAAGGGTAATTCATATTTTCCATCTGCATAGACAATCTCACAAGAAGTCTTGAGAATCACAAAACACCCTGCTAGAGACCCCCCACCATGACATGTGTGGGGAAGAGAGGGGTGACTGCTCAAGAGCACCCGTACCCTATCACTCAGTACCCATGCTCCAGCACAGAGCTGTGCTAGTGTGGTGTCACGTTGCCTGCACCTCTTCGCAGCAGATGCTAGCACTCCCTGCCCTAAAAGAAAGACTAAAGAAGTGAGTGTCATACAGGCTCTCTCTTGGTGCCCTGTACCCCCAAAGTGCATAAACCATGAGTTATACATCCAGAATTACTGATTGTGCAGTAATTAAAGAATAAATCCTGGTTGTCAGCTCCCTTGCTGGTGATTAATGTGCCTTTTGAGGGAGCTGATCTGAGCCTTTGCTGCAAGGGCTCCAGGAAGAAAAGCTAACCAAATCAACTCACAAACGGCTGCTGTAGGTGTGGAGCTCCGTTCTTGTCCCACACCTCCAAGAAGCAGCCATGGCCGGGCCTGCAGCTGATGGGTAACACTTTCTCACTTTGGTAATGGACCCCATGCTCCCTCCTCCACAGTAGCTTCAGCTTGGGCTTTGCTCCTCACATCTGCTGCTGCTGCAGCTCCAGGGGTTGCTCATGCCCACGCTCCCACCACTCTTCATTTCTGTGCCAAGCTGGAGGCAGGCTTAGGCTGCCTTCTCTCTTCATTCATTTGCTTTTCAGGTGTGAAGTCAAGCTGTCATTTGGCAGCTCCCCAGAAAACCTGCATGATCTTTCTTCTGGCAAAAAGAGAAAGCTGTCAAGATGTAACGAGGGAGGTTCTCTAAAGACGCTGCTAGGATTTTCAACTTGGATTAGCAGCACCAGACTGTAGGGAGGGGGAACTGTTAATTGTTTCATCTTCTCTCTGTGCTTTTGGGTGCCATCAGAGACTGCTTTCAGTGGAAACCTGTGAGAGCCCATCTGCTCTCAGATCTGCACCCAGCATCAGCAAACCTTCTTACACAGCTCCCACCTGTGCGTCAGGCACTTCCTGACCTCTCAGTGGCCCTGTCAGTGTTTTTGTGGGTGTAAGAAAAAGCAATATATGCACACAGCTGTTCATCAGAGTAGCTGGACCAACCCGCCTGTGTAATTAGGCGCTAGTTATCACCACATGTTTGTATTTTAATAGGCTACTCATTTGTGGATTAAAATTTAGGTATGAAGAGCCCTCCTGTCAGAATAATGGCCATCCCATAATCCTCTGTATGCATACCAAAAATAATTAGAAATAATGTTTAAATTAGACCAACTGAATCCAACTACCAGTTTCCTAAATTTACATTAATGGCTTTCCATCTGTCAAGTGGTGTGCTAAACTAATTTTAAGTTTTTATACTCCCTCAGCCCTAATTACAGTATTAGATGCTTAAACCTTTCCAAATTTTTTTAAAATCCTTTTGTGTGAGATTTTACCTTGGATCTTTGAGACAGGGAAGCAAATGTATTTTCCACCTAGAAGTGCTGTTTACAGTCACCGGAAAATAGAGAGGCAGTCATCTAGCTGGAGACACCAAATAGGAGGTCAAGACCCAAAACCACAGGGACCACTGTTCTTCCAAGTTCTCTTACACGTGTTAGGGTTTTACCTCTGCCAGTCAACCAAGGGAGTCCCCTGCTCACAAAGACTTGCATAGACAAGCCAGTTCTTTGGTGTGTGCAGTCTGGTAGCGGGGCACTTTGTGTGTGTGTGTCCCACGTACCACAGTTTGAATTACCAATTCTTAATTAGAGAGAAGTAATACTGGGGTAGCTCAAAAGCCACCTGGTTTTGGCACAACAGTAAGAAATCGCAATCAATTTTCTTTGCTATATGGAAACCTGAACAGCAGAATCACCACATCAAGGGTATGTGAGTAAACGTCCTGTTTAAACAGATGACCAGGTCAGGTCTCTGACAGATCCTGCTACAGGTTTTCAGTTCACTTATGTAAGTAACTCTGCTCTAGTTTCACGAGGTTCCCATTTCTGAGCATTTACACCCCCCACACCCCTTTTTTTTTTCCCCCACATTTTGTAGATGGTAGAAACAAAAGCTGAAAATCCCTGTGTTTGCTGCATCACATGGAGCTGAGCAGATGTGCAGCTGAGGAAAAGTCAAAGGTCTCTGATACCACGACACCAACTTATGGTCCAAGCCCTTTAGCTGGCAGGAAACATTTACTGGAAGGGTGGTAGAGGGAGGGAAAATTGGGCAATTTAAGAAAATAGTCTGTAACTGAATTATGTACCTTTACCCCCTCAACAAAGACATAATCATGCCATCCTGCTCGCTTCACATAGTGTCTGGATCTGCCTCTGGCTGGATGGCAGGTCTTTGCCATATAATCCAAAGCACCTGAAGCAAACAGCAGCTAATTTAACTCCCACAGCTATTCTAGAATGCCAGGGGTGGTCTCCCAGCACAGAACGTAGCTTCTACACATCCAGTGCTGCAACAAACGGTGTCAGGATTCCAAGGCATCTTAAAGGATCAGTCTCCAGTCCTCACTGTAAAGCAGAATGAAAAACCCACACAGCCTACAGCTGCACATTTTCCTCCTGCTTCCTCGCGCATTCAGCAATTCGCTGCGCAATCAGGAATATAACCACAGATTACCTCTCTGCTTATGAGAAACCGCAGCTGAGTAAAACACTTGCTGCATGACGGGTGGGACGAGTGACCTATGGGGTAGTTTGTATCTCCTGGAAGTGTTTGCCCTAACGTTGCTATTTCAGTAGTACCACCTCAGATGGAGGCAGTGCATGATTGACATCCGATGGCCAACAGCACCTCCAGAGAGGGACAGGACATGTTACAGAGATTCAGACTGTTCTAGAACATGGCTCATTCCAAACGCCATTTTTTTTTCCTAGGAATTCAAGTTTTGTCTTGAACTTTTATTTCATCATAGCACTGTGTGAGAAGGACAGAGCCAGTACAAGGGGAGAAAGTCTCTAAGGAAGGAAGAGGTCAAACTAAATAGGAAAAATAATGATCTCTTTCTAACATTGCAGACTTTAAAAGAAAACAGGCAACAAATGGTTTCAAAGAGAAGCCAGCACAAAGCATAGTTGCTCATCAGTTTCCTTCCAAGGGTTCAAACAACAAAGCACTCAGGGAGAGGGGGAGGAAAGAACTGCTCTAACTTGTTTTTCTTTCCTGCCAGCGTTCCTTCTCAAAGATGCAAACCCAGACAAACTGCCAAGTCCTTTCCCACCCTGTCTTGACCCTGTGACATCCCCCAGGTAAGGTCTGATATGGCTGCTGGGGAGACAGACCATAAAGTGTAGACAGTGGAGTTAATGCTCCAGTACAGCATATGGGAAAATGAATCCTCTCTCAACTATTGATTCCAGCTCAGACTGGAGCAGATGTTACTGGTCTACTTATGGTTTTCTTCACATTTGCAAGTTTGCTCTGCAGCTGCAACAGTTAGAACCATTCTCTGAGGTCTTTGTTTCTTCCTGTATGAAATTAAAGTTCGGATGTGTAGGTACTCACATAATTCCAGGAACTTGCCCCCTGGAGCTTTTTTAATCCTGTCCTGTTTGTAATCATGCTTTTACCACATAAACCACTTCAAAAAGGGGTTTTTTTGCCTTGAATATTCTTAGGAGCCATCAAATAAATGTGTGTTGTTCCTAGAATTAGCATAACTCCATTGCATGTGAAGGATAATAAATCACATCTGTGAAGCCATCTTTCTGCCTTCCATCACACATCTGGTCAAGTGATCCTCTTTCACAAGGCTACGAACGCAGCTCCTCTTTAGAATCACAGAATCAAGTAGGCTGGAAAATACCTTTAAGATCATCAAGTCCAACCGTTCCCCCAGGACTGCCAAGGCCACCACTGAACCATGTCACTGAGGGCCTCATCTACACGGTTTGTGAACACTTCCAGGGACGGTGACTCCGCCATTTTCCTGGGCAGCCTGTTCCCAGGGCCCGGTTATACCCCCGCTGCGTTGGCCAGCCTGTTCCAATGTCTGACCACCCTCTCTGTGGAGAAGTTTTCCCTAATATCTAATCTAAATCTCCCCT
>NW_009937180.1:0-10774 GCF_000696875.1 Nestor notabilis
ATGGGGAAGTCCGATGTGTACCTCAAGGGGAAAAAGTGGGGGAATGAGAGAGCAGCTGCATGGTTCTGAGTTACCGCTGAGCTTAAACCACAACACTTCTTGTTTAGGGGCAAGGGAGGTTGGGTTTACAACACATTGGACTGCCTGCTGTGATGACCCAGCTCTAGGTAGATTGAGCTGGCCCCAGAAATGGATATATAGATGTGGATGGACAGAAGCACAGACACAGCCTCTGAGTGCAGTAGAGATGAGTAGCACATATTATTCCCAGCAGCTGTCAGCTGTGAAGACTGCAACTACCAGATTTGTTGCAAGCAAGAGTGTGGGAACATGTTATAGGTTGCAATAATTTCTAAGTGGAAAGTTGCTTTAAAATTAAGAGAGAGCAGAAAAAAATTATGAGATAGATCTATGGATACCGAAAGAAATAATAAAAAAAAGTCACATACAGGAGATTTTTACACTTGTTTCTCAAGAGCGCATTTCATACACTTCTGTTCTGAAATTGTTAATAACACCTGATTTCATTGCCTTTACAAAATGGGAAAAAAAGACTCTAGAGAAAGAAATTAAGGACCACCAACTATTTGTTTCTAAAACAAATTAAACCATTTTTTATAATAGAAAACATAGTAACAAGGCAATTTGTCAAATAACTGCAATATGAAATGTGCTATTTAAAACCTAATTATAATCTCTGACATGAAATTATATAAATTCCATATTTTAAAATGGAGATTTACTTGAATCCGAATTTTTAGAACTTAACAGCATGAAGCCAAAACATGCATTGATACAATGTAACATAAATTACTTCATTAGGAAAAAAACCCACCTAAATTAGCTGATGACACAAAATGGGTAGAAAGTATCAAAGATTATAGAGCAAGAAAAACCTTTTAGAACGTTTTCAGTAGATTAATCATGTGGGTGGATAAGTAACTCTGAGTTCAGAGTAGAGAACAGAGTAGCGCCGATGTAATGAACAGAAGTAGGTGGATGGTTCCAGTTCGAATCAGAACATCTCCCACTTTGTCGAGGCTGCTGAAGATGATTCATTCTGTGCTACATTTTATATGCCATGGCCATTCAGTAGGTTTTCCCACCTACTTGTCAAAGCTATATACATATTCAGAGAAGGTGGCAAAGAAAATGCTCTTTTGACTATTCTCCAGCACCCTTTGCTTTTGTTAAACAAACAAAAACACAGAACCTAAAAACTTGACACAAAACAAACAAACAAACAAAAACCCCTCAAACAAAGAAGAATGGGGAAACATAAGCCTAAATAAGAGTCATACAAATAAGAGGAAAATACAAAACTAAAATATGAAATGTACAATTAGGAAAAATTGACCTAGAGGAAGTAGGGGGAAAAAATCAAAGAAGGAATATCTAAAAAGCTCTACTACTGAGAACACTTACCTTGTGTTTCCATATCAGGGAATAATTGATATCTAGGTAATATAGCTGCATGAATACCCTAGTGAATGTTTCTCCAGAGGTTTCCTTAGGAATAGCTAAAAGAAATAAAATACCAAAAAACCTTCCACCACTACCCCCCATAATGTATGCAGCTCCCGAAAAGACAAGATTTCTCACTATAAAATAACACCAAAATAATTAATACCATTCTTTTGTCTAGTAAAAGTGTATAAACAAGGGTCTTCAGATTGTCATACTACTTTTTTACTAACAATAACATTAATACTCCAACACAGATCATTAGTTTAAAAGGAAGTAGAAACTAGATAGAAAGCAAAAGCAAGTTTCCATAGCTCTATGGAAAAGATATTTCTGAACTTAGAATGACCACTGATAGTACTGAAGTGTAGCCCAGTTATGACTGAACTGACCGGATTTTGCCTCTCATTAAATCTCTCATTATATTTAAACACATGCTGAAAATCGATTTTCACTGAACAAGGAAACCAAATATATGTTTAATTCTGAGCACATGCTCTGCTAAAGGCAGCAGAACTAAAGCCCATACCCTATATAGCAAAGGAGGTTAAGTAAAGTGCTTCTTTAGATCATTATCTTCCAGCATGCATATCTGTTGAATGACTTATGAATATGACGGTTTGATTATCATTTTTCTGATCAACCCTGTATTGCTAACAAAGTTATCTTAAGTTTGATGCATAAGGCTAGTGGTGCTTTCTTTTGGAATAATTGAAAAAATTGAAACTTTCAAAAAAAGTTTCTTATCCAGTAATATTTTGCTGGCTTACAAGCTAAACAAAAAGAACAGAAGACACACAGTTTTTAATTGGAGCTGAGAACCAAAAATACACCTAATGGCTATAGCGAACACCCAGTGATAATGGAAAATTAAATGGAAGCCTAACGATTTAATCCAGTCCATTTGGCAGACATTGCATAGCGTGATACATTGCATATGGGGACTAGGTGAATGAACAGGAGCACTGTGAACTTCTGGCCATTTAATGAGTCACACAAAGATCTAACCCATAATTCATAGATAAGTCTTTACATACTACAACAACCAAGAACTTGCACTTGAACTGGTGAGGGGGATGGTGTCTGTATAAGGGAGGAGACACAGATACAGAAAGACATAGAAAGGGAGAGAGACAGAAAGACATAGAAAGGGAGAGAGACACGAAGAAATTAAGATGGTACATAAAGCAATAAAGTTCAACAACAAATATGATTGTCAGCACTGAAAGTTATAAAGAAGAGATTAATTTACCAGTTCAAAACTTAAGCAGATACTGTTTCTCACATTTGCAGCTTTGATAAAACCAGTGGCTGAAGATTAGCAGCAATCACGACAGTCTTCTAACAGAAAGCAAGTCTTCTATTAGTCACAGCAAGAAAGTTGTCATTATTCTTGGAATAAAATTTACTGGTGGTAGATCAAGTCCTTTGCAATAAAAAATACTAGCAATGCAATACATGTGCAAGTATATGCAATTCCACTTTGTCATAATCCCACTAAACTACAAAGCAGAAAAGCAACACGTGCACCATTTTAAGTGGCCAGAGAGACAACAAGAAAATTTGTGGGTTTGCTTTCATCCTCTTTACCCAACACCGCTAATGTATGCAAGCAATTCCTTAGTGTTTTATAAATAAAAATGCAGCTTCTTCTTCTGTGCATGCATAAGAATGCAGTGTGTGTCTAATTTTGTCATTTGTGGACTCCCCACACCAATTGCAGCCAATAAAATTCCAATCATCAGGCTAATTTTATAGACGGCTCCAGGTTTGGTTATGAAACTCAAGACAAAAGAAAAAATAAAATAATCACACTCTTATCTAAAATGTGGTTTCTACGTCACTCCTTCATTCCTCCTTTTTTTCCCCCAACTCTGTCAGCTTAAAGGCCCCAATTCTACAAACATTTTGCACAAATCAAAGTAATTTATCTGAGTTGAGTTATTTACCCAACATGAACCTTTACAGAAATCTTCCTTCTCAGGATTGATCTGAGCATCCTGAAACTGCATGTAAAGCTTCCTAGACAGGGTCCCGTACGTTTGAGTTACAATATTTTCAGGCCACCATTCATGACTTCTCAACTTTCTGAAAAATGTACTCTGCGGGGTACTTAGTAATGAGTAGATGGGAATATGATATTCCTTCAATAGCCAGAAGGAAAAGCTGATCATTTAAAGTATGATCCTTTTTTTTTTATTTTATTTTATACTCTCCAGGTGAAAGAGAGTTTTATAACACAATGCTAAAAACTTTTTATTTTTGAGATTTCACCAGGGCAGATTCAAAACTCCAACATTAAATCCGAAAATAACTAAGAACTTTTGCAAGCTTCACCCTCTTTCACGTGCAGTGTGTTCTTTGATGTGTCTTCCCTCACAGACACAGCAGGGTATTTGTTTTCTAAAGGACTTGTATCAAAATGAAACTACTGCAGATAAAACTTTCCTTCCATGAAGAAGATAAGAAAAGAGTAAACAACATATGCATTAATAATATACTCCTGGAAGGCTTTTGTGTACTCCAAAGGAACATAAAAGGATATATACTGGGGCGCAGTGAGCAGGTAATGACCCTGTGTGTGGGTATATTTGGTGTATATGTACGTACACACAATAAATAATAAGACCGAAATGTTATCTCCAGTCATCACGTATCTTTTCGTCAATGCTGGCTCTGATGACTTTGAGCTAATGATAAACTCAATAGAAAGTTTTACAGTAGCAAATACATGTATACATACACCATGCTTGTGAAAAAAAGTAAGTTAAAGGAACAGAGGTACTTTGTGTAAACTGCCATTAGAGTGATCTTGTTCACCTCCTGTGGAAATTATCTAAGCCATATCTAGTCCTAACATAAACTGTGAAGAAAAAAAGTCTGAGGCTCATCTTTATTTAGAGAGCATGTTATTATAAAGGCATGGAAAAAATCAATAAAACCTAAGTTAAAAGAGAAAAGGACTATGTCAAATTAGCATACTAGTGTAAAAGACATTATTTCCCAGGTTCTTTTTAATTGAGACAATCATTTAAGCATAAAGTCCTCCTCTATGAAACCAGACATATTGCTAACACTAGAAATAACAAGTAGACATTAAAAAAGGCTATTAGTAAACAGGTACCACAGAGAACATTCAGGAACGTTAAGGAGAATATAAACTTATTTCACCAGAAATAGTTGTATTCCATAAGGAAAAGCAATACAAATCTGAACAGCCATAAAACTAAAACACTAAAAGGCTTGGAAAAAAATTTGTCTTTTTTTTTTTCACTATTTAAGCACATAATTCGTTTCTCTCTGCAGCTAAGTCTCTAACTGTACAATCAGCAAGCAGCTCTTAACTAGGATACACTGGAGATCCATTCTCAACAGAACTTAATAGCCCTTGGTAAAATCTTTGAGACTTTTTTCCCTCTCATATTAGCAAGGATGGTATGCATATATGCTAGCAGGCCTGGCAGCCCAAGACAGAACTAGGAGAAGCATACGGTGCCTGCACAGTGGCCTTCAGTGGGGATTTCCCTGGCTGTCCACAAGTTCACAGAAAGAAGCAAGTGACAACTCAAGACAAAAGAAAATTCAAAGGTCACTCACCACCTAAAAGCCAAATTTTCTGCTTTCAATGGGTACCAAATAAATATTTCCATCAAGTTCGTATCATTTTGACAATGAATAACCCATACTGTTCTTATATGATGCTGTCCTCTTAAAACACTGTTATGACTACTAACATTTTCTGCTGAGATCCCCATAATTTATAAAGCACTACAGGCACCACCGGTTCATGACAAGGGTGGATGTAGGGCTATAGGGACTTAACAAAAGATCTCCACTTCATTTCCCATCATTAGTTAGTCAAATTGTGCTTGATAGAGGAAAAGTAATTTCTTCAGTGTGTCTGCTTGTGCTAAGCACAATAGAGGCAACTCTGTTGGTATTCCCAAACACTATGCTGGGAAACTTAGCCTAAAAAAGGGTACAGCGGGAAAAGGAAGGACCTGGGGGGACTAGCCATGTCTATGCAATTTTTGTGCAGTGGATTAAACAGATTTGCCTGCTAAATGCTTTGGAAGTCCTCCTTTTGGTTGCTGAATACTAAAAAAACAGTTGCCAAAAAATTTATTTACCATTTGCACAAAGCTAAAGAGTTACTCTTTCCAACCTAAGGGCAGCTATCAGCAGCTTTTTTGAATCAGTGCAAGCAGTTTTTATATAAAGCTAGACCTTACAACTATTCAAAAATGACAGATATTATCTACAACATTTTCACTTTCACTAAGTTTTATTCATGTAGGATATAAATAGGCAGGCTTTCAGTGTATAGAAAACCATTGGGTTGTCCAGGATCTTTTATAAAGAGATTTTCTGGTTGGCAACTCCCTTAGAAACTGTCCTTTTTCACTGTGTAAAATGAGAGGAAATCAACCACACACTCAAGTTAACATCTACCTACCTCAGCAGAATACAGACAATAACACATACAGTTTTCGTTATGATTGCAGGTTATTTTTCTCCAGAGGACCCTCTCTCACTCAAAGCACAAAATAAGTACATTGCAAGAATAAGTAAGGAGCACAGAAAAATCTTCAGAGCTCCTATTCATTTGAAAGGGTTAGAAAGTGTAAAAGTGAACAAGGAGAAACTAGAAGAATTAACATACAGTTCCTGTAAATTTGTTTCCTCTGGAGAAGTAGATCCCATCCTAGTATCTCCCAGATTCAGGGTGCTGCTGAGCAAATGTCTTGAACTGATTTCACCTTTCATTAATGGCAATTTCACTTTTCACTCGTGGTAATTAACCATGCACTCTTCACACAATTGTGACATTCACAACTGATCTATCTCCAAGTCATCATTCACAGCTGGAGCATACTATTGACTGATTTTGTGAGCTCACTGTGAAGAGTTGCTGTGTTTTGGAAGACAGAAGATTGGGCTGTTCTAGTTGGACACTTTCATCAGCATGGCATGGCTCCTTAGAGAGTTTTGAAAACATCATTAGCCATGTTACTGTGCCCATTGTCACACAAGAGACATTTGAACTAGTTCTGCCACCCGATTGGAACAGAGGTAAACTGTGGTCCTCAAAGCTGTTACAGGAAGGAGATTCAGCTTCAACTCTCCCCTTCATCACCAATATAATCCAGTAGAAAAAGATACGAATAAATGTAGAGTCTAGAAATGCTCAAGACTCTTTTGTGTTTGTCAAAGGGGTTGGGGGACAGAAGACATTATCTGCCTACATTTACATACTTCACCTTCATTCTGATGGAGATCAGGAGTCAAAAGAATGGATTCTTCCATGCGCTAACAAATAGATTATCAGGAAACAAAGGCACTAACTTACTTATAGAAAATAACTAAAATCTTACACTCTCATTTGCCACTAAGTAAATAAGTATCTTCAGATGATAAAAAAGACCAAACTATAGCAAGAATACATCACAGGGTGAGCTGAGAATCTGCGATTCATCAATACCCTCTGATTGGCATTTTCTGTCTTGGCAGTATCTTAATCCAAACATTGCCCAATGCTCTCTTCTTACCAATAAGCACCTGTCCTGTGTTAAAAACTTCTGTTCTTGGAATTTTTGGATGAGGTAGCTGAAACCAGATCTCTTAGCTGGTAACTAGGCAAGATTTAAAATGCTGAAGTCTTTCTGAACTCTAATATGTGTTCTGCATGCTAATGAAGACTCCATGTGCTCCTTAGTATATGTACTGCTCTCTGTTTACCTTGTTATTTTCACCTGCTGCAAAGACCTATGAAGAAAAAAAAAGCAACCAACCAACCTAATACAAAAGCATCATTCAAAAGTTTGAAAAGTGAAAATTTAAAAAATTAATTAAAAATGCAATGCAGATAGGTACATTACAATAGACAGACTACATAAGGTTGCATAGTGTACCAAGATGTTTAAACAGCACCATATGCCTACCTGCACTCTTAACTACTGAAAGATACAGCAACAGCTTATGGAAAAAACTGGCCTTTAATCTTCAGTGATGGCTGATGGCTATAAACACAGCTACTTCCATGCTGTGTGTAATCCTGTCATGAGGTTGAAAGAGATAGACATAAACAAATCTAATTGCTCACCTTTCTTGGCAGGTAGAGAACCCCACTGCCACCATCAGTTTTCCTCCTGAAACCACTCCCTGAGCCTGCACCACACTAATATAGTAGGATGTTTACCCAGGGGGGCAAGAAAAATATATTTTTCTACATAACATATATGCTATGAGCATGAATTGATTCATGAAGGGGCCTAACGTGAAAAGAAAGAAAAGAAAAACAACCAAAAAACAAAAAACAGTGCATCATCTTAGCTTCTTGTGAAACTGCTGCCTTAGTTTCTATGTACCTTCTCAGTAAAACTGGAATATTCATAACATTGTACCTCAGAGGAGCTTACTGGAAATGTATTCAAATAAATGCCTCAGAAGCACTGAGAAAACCATGAAGCACTATATTGAATACTGCAGTAAATTCCACAAGGAAATTAATAATTCTAGCTTCAGTGCATGTTCTTATAATTTGAAATAAATAAATTATAAGGCCAAATACTGAATGAAGAAGATAAAAGTGAAAAATTAAATAGCTGGTCATGAATGGTGAACACCATTCATCTTGTGTGCTAAATAACACACGGGTCCTTTTAAGCAAGCAAACAAACAAACAAACAAACAAAAACCTAAAGGCAGATAAGACTATTTAATTAAAACTTATATTAAAATCCAATTGTACTCACTGGTTTTTTTTAAGAAAATACAAAAAGAAAACAGTAGATAAATTCTGCAAATGATGCTGAAGCTCACTGTAACACTCATAATGCTGAGAACACTATAGGTGGTGATGCTCAAACAGCAGCCTGGATACCCTGTCAGATGACTTAAGCTGAACAAAATGCACTTCAGAACCCCCAAAATACAAAGCTAGGCACTGTGAAATGAACGGTAAGTTATAAAGTACAATTGTAGAGATCTACAGTATAGATGCAATAAAAAGGAGGGGTAGATAAAGAGATGAGACTGAGCATAATGCTACAAAACCAACAGAAAACAAGGCCCCAGTATACAGCTGTAGATAAAAGGCTAACCATGAGGTTTTGGTGTGTAAATGAAGGGAATGTTACATAGGGCAAGGAGATCACATTACATAGCTTTACTGGATTACTGACCTGGTCTTCTCTATCTCTGAAATTCATCAGTAAAGAGTAAATTTCATGGGTCCACTCCAGCAAGAAATTTTACAAGCTTCTGCAGCCAAGCCCTCTTGCTTTTGTCAAAGAAACTGTTGCTCCCAGGTATATGGTTTCTGCTTATCAGCTGTGAGTGAAATCAGAGCAAAGACCAACTCAGGCTGGTTAGTTACTGTGGCTATTCTGCTTGCTACATGAGCAAGCATGAGTTTGATTAGCTGGTTGTTAGAAACAAGATTTAGTACGTATAAACAGAGAAGGTCAATTGTGAAACTCAAAAAGTTTTGGAAAGCGCAAATTAAAGTATTTTGATCTTCAGATGTAAATACACTGTGTACCCCTGCGACAAGGATATTAGAACCTGACAGGCTCTAGAAAAAGTAAAGCGGCACTGATAGATAATAGGGAAGTATAAGGACAAGGAAGAAGCTGAAGAGCTTCTTCTCACACACTCTCAATTTTTCATTTCCAGGGTCTGGAAATTTCTGGATACATATTTCTGATACTTTCTGGGCTTTCTCTTTTTTCCCCTGGGCAATCTCACTGATATTTCCTTCTTTTACTTGTTTACCAAAACTTAGAAATCATTTATTTGCGTTAAGTCTATGCAGACTTGTATGGGAATAAGAAAGACTTCTTTCACTTACATTTTGGGCATAAAAATATGAAAATATTTCCTAGTTTATAGAAATCTTTACCACATGCCGTTAGAAGCACATTACGTATTTTTGCTCCAAATGTATCAACAAAGAGAAATCAAGGATGAATTTCACCCTAGAGGAACCTAAAAGAGAGAAATCATTCATTGAAAAAGGACGGAGACCTAGAGAAACAGTGGTTAAACTAGTTACAAAAAAAAAACTTCATGTCAAACGCTAAGATATTTTTGACTGCCCCAGTAAAGTAAAGGTTGGCAAAGTGTAACAACTCCTTAATGAGCTAAGCTAGCCCAGTAAACAAAAAAAGAAAATAAAATTAAATCCATTAATTGAATGCTAGAAAGCATCAGGGTCGGGGTTTGTTGTTCTTTTTTTTTTTTTAACAGAAGACAAGCAGTCAACAGATAAGAATGTTGACCTCCACTGAAACTTCCACTCAGAGACATTGCAGTGACAGAGAAAATTACCTGTCAAAGGAATGAGAAAAAGACACATTTTGTCATTTAGTATTTGTGTGTTTCAGAAGCAGAAGAAACATTTGAGCCAGACAATTTCACTCTTTGAATCAGTCCAAGCCTGATTGAACTGACAAAATCTTATTTTGAGATGTGTGTTTGCTAGCAATGTGCTGACCTACATGTTATTTTTCACTTTTTACAGCCCAGATGATTTTATTTGAAGGATTAAGCCCTAAGAAAAGTTCTAACAATAAAGACTGTATCAATTTACAGCATCTTGCTCACTGTTAATTTTTTCTTTCATGGAAAAAGCATAGATTTTTAAAAATAAGCCAAATTTCTGGATTATTGAAACCCTTGAGGAACTCAGACAAAGTAGCAGGGTTACCAGTAGTATTATTATGTAAAAAGACTAAGGAGAGAGAGTTAATCTAATGTACAAACTAATAAAAGAGTCCGACTCTAGATTCAGCAAAGGACTTAAATATACCTTACAAGTCCTAAGTGTCATCCCGTCACCAAGAAAGCTTTAGAAGCTCTAGAGAAATCAGACTGAGTTCAGTGATGCGGGTAGAACAAGTGACTGGACAAATCGAAACAAATAGACACTGTGTCTGACAAGGAGACAGTACATAGAAAAACATGCCGTGCACAAAATGGTACATACCCCAGCGAACCATAGGTGCATTTTCAAATACACTAATATCTTTCTGGAAATACGGCGAGCAGAAGGACCCTATCTCACTCACAGTTTTGTAGTCCGACATAGAAATTCTGCTGCCATCACTAAATAACTATGTACACAACAATATTTATAAAACACCTATACACGAAACAAACAGCTGTCAAAATTAAATCATATCTTGTAGATTACAAGAACGGGACTCACTGAGACCCTTTTGTCTCTTGACATGATTTCCGATCAGGGCCCTTCTGAAGCCAGTAAGATAACTTTATGGGGTCAGTGTTGGGACCTGTGTTGTTCAAC
>NW_009937181.1:0-1820 GCF_000696875.1 Nestor notabilis
GGACGCGGGTTTTCCCGCGCTGCCACACGCCGGGGCGCGCCGCTGGGATGCGTTGTTGGTGATCCCGTTGCCGTCCGTGTTCCCGCTGTCCTGGCTACAGGGAACTCAAAAGATCCTTCCCCAAAGGGTGCTCAGGCATCGGAACAGGCTGCCCAGGGCAGTGCTGGAGGCGCCGTCGCTTCGAGTGTTCACACACCGTGTAGACGAGGCCTCAGTGACATGGGTTAGTGGTGGGAAAAGGTGATCTTAAAGGTCTTTTCCAACCTGGCTAATTCCGTGATTCCCCCACCCCTTGTCTCATTGTAGATGGATCAGTGCTTAATTAACCCAGCGTTGCTCATTGCACAGCCTCCTGCCCGCTCTGCTGCAGGGAGCACCACTGTCTGAGTAAAGGTTTCAATACCCCAGATCCTAAAAGTTCAGCTGCCTACACCCTCAAGTTATTTAAGGCTAAAATCGGGCAGGTTTGGTTAATATAGACTGATGACAGCAGGGGTTGTGCAGCTGTGGGACAGCCATACTGGGGGTCGAGGGCCACCAAGCCAAGCCAAGGAGTTTTGTCAATGCACCGAGCATCCTTTAACACCCAGACATGAGGGATTTCAATTTAAACCCAATTTTTCTGCCTGTTTTTAAACCCTGTTTCTTCCCCATCACATCGTGACCAAGCCAAGGAGTTTTGTCAATGCACCGAGCATCCTTTAACACCCAGACATGAGGGATTTCAATTTAAACCCAATTTTTCTGCCTGTTTTTAAACCCTGTTTCTTCCCCATCACATCTTGACCACCACTCTCTGGCAGGTGTGGTTTGATGGCAACTTTACACTGGTTCTCAGGGCTCATCTACCTGTTAACCTGGGAAAAAAAAAAAAGCATAAAATGGTGCATTCAGTTTTTCCTCTTGACTCCTTGAAGCCTGGTGACACCTTGACTGCGTAAAATGAGGTAAAAACCTGCTGTTTTCTTTCTGTCATTCCTTTCAATGGGAGGAATAAACTGGTCGTTAATTATGCTGCGTGGCATCGACCTGCGATGAAATCAAAGTCACCAGCGTGACATCCACCACTTGAGCAAGCAGAGCACAAACTGTCTCCAACACCTGCCTTCACTTGGCACCGAGTAGGAACCTGCTGCCAAGATATTAGAAGTGTATGTTTGATAGCAAACTCTTTCCTGCACTGTCTCGTGCCATTAATCCCACCACAGAGGGGTCTTTTTCTCTGCAAACCCCACATTGGCAATGTCCGTTTTGACCATCTTAACCCTTTTCTGTTATTCCCTGTGCTCCCTGCTCCTGTTGGCAATCAGAAATTATAAATGAATCATAAAATCAACCAGGTTTGAAAAGATCTTTAAGATCATGAAGTCCAACTTTTACCCCAGCACTGCCAAGGCCACCACTAACCCATGTCACTAAGGCCCTCATCGGATTTGCTCCTACTGTTTGAGAATCTCCCTTTGCTTTTCCCTGTTTTCCCATTTCTTTTGCATTTTTTGACCCCAGTAGTTTGTAAACCCCGAAATTTCTTCTTCATAGCCCTATTTTCAAAGGGACCTCTCTGCCATTCCTATTCCATCCTTTGGCTTTCCATCTAAAAGCGATAATCCTTGTGCATCAGCCATCGAGGCTTTTCCTTTACTGAATTTTCCCATCTACCTTTTATTCACATAATTTACAATGGCATCTTTAACTTGTTCCTGTATCAACTGACTCTTTCTACTATCTCCTTCATCTCCTCTTGGTGATACCTGGTAGCTTGTTGATGCCACAATGACAACGTCAAGCAAGTTCAAGTGATTGTAGCAGGGAGCTGGAAT